>NC_090278.1:36932675-37232675 GCF_040414725.1 Anabrus simplex | reverse complement strand
AACGCACATTGCGGTCCATGGATTCCGTTCCCGGACCACACCTGGCTGAGGGTCGGTTGCTAAAACTGAACGCGACATTGCGTTCGAAGGAGGGAGCATCACGGTTCGTGTGGTCACGGCCGCTGGACCGGTTGACACCACCACTGAGAGTGTCTGAGACGGGAGGGTTGGTCCACGCAACGTCTTTGTGTCTGCTGGCGCCAGTTCACCGCCTTTGCCCCGCGACCAAGCTCGAAAGTGCGTGCTGTGTGTGCAGCGACCGAACATTTTGTGCGACATGCACAAACCAAACACGACTTCAGAGCAGGCGAGACTACCCGCTGAATTTAAGCATATTATTGAGCGGAGGAAAAGAAACTAACAAGGATTCCCTTAGTAGCGGTGAGTGAACAGGGAAGAGCCCAGCACTGAATCTCGCAGGTTCACCCTGCCGAGAAATGTGGTGTTTGGGAGGGTCCACTTATCCCGGGAACCTGCGGCGAGTTCAAGTCCTTCTTGAATGGGGCCACGCTCCGCAGAGGGTGCCAGGTCTGTAGAGACCGCTGCAGCTTCTGGGAGGATCTCTCCTTTTTTTTTTTTTTTTTTTTTTTGCTAGGGGCTTTACGTCGCACCGACACAGATAGGTCTTATGGCGACGATAGGATAGGAAAGGCCTAGGAGTTGGAAGGAAGCGGCCGTGGCCTTAATTAAGGTACAGCCCCAGCATTTGCCTGGTGTGAAAATGGGAAACCACGGAAAACCATTTTCAGGGCTGCCGATAGTGGGATTCGAACCTACTATCTCCCGGATGCAAGCTCACAGCCTCGCGCCTCTACACGCACGGCCAACTCGCCCGGTGGATCTCTCCTTAGAGTCCGGTTGCTTCAGAGTGCAGCCCTAAGTGGGTGGCAAACTCCATCTAAGGCTAAATATGACCACGAGACCGATAGCGAACAAGTACCATGAGGGAAAATTGAAAAGAACTTTGAAGAGAGAGTTTGGACATTTATCCTGTTGTGTCTTCATGAATAAGGAACTTTTTATTTTTTTAATGCTATTTGTTTGTGGCATCGACCTATAAAGATCTTTTGCCCCTACTTGCACTATGTGATATGAACCTGCATGTAATTGGAATGGAGGAAGTGTACAGTGTTAAATGTGAGGAAAGGAACGTTAAGGACAACACAAACACCCAGTCCCCAGGCCAGAGATATTAATAATTTACAAGTAAAACCCCTGACCCAGCCGGGAATCGAACCTGGGGCTGCCGGGTGACAGGCGGACGCGTTGCCCCTTACACTGCGGAGCCGGACAATAAGGAACTTACAATGCATACCAAGATCATGATTTACCGTGCTGGTGTCATATCAACACTGCTTTACTGTTGTGAAACTTGGACCGTCTACCGTCAGGATATCAAAAAGCTAGAACGTTTCCACCTACAAAAATTTAGATCCCTCTTCAACATCAAATAGGAGGACTGGGTCACCAACATCGCAGTTCTTGAGAAAGCACATGCGATAAGCATTGAGACAACCATCATTGGCCACTGTCTCAGATGAATAGGGCACATCGATCGCATGAGTGAAACCACGCTTCCTCGTCAACTTCTGTATGGTGAACTCTGTTCCGGTACAAGACCTCTTGGATCCCCTTTGAGGTGTTTCAAGGATTAGCTAAAGCATACTATGAAAAGAGCTGAAATTCAATCCTGGGATACGCTTGCTGAGAATCGTACAGTTTGGCGCGACACCGTCTCTACATCAGTTTTGGTGTTTGAAGAAGAACGACGGCGACGTGAAGAGGATAAACGACAAGCACAGAAGCTCCATCAAGCTCAGTTCCGCCCTCTGATCTGTGTGGACGTATGTTCCATGCCAAGATTGGGCTACTAAGTCAGATGAAACATATTCACAATGCTTTGTGAGTGTGAAAACGTAAACTGCTGAAGAATATGTTTACTCGGATATGAGTCGCAGGCGACGACATATAAATCGGTTCGACTGAATGTTACATGATTTTATCTTGCAAACAACACTGAAAATTACATTTCAAAACCAGGTAAATTTTAAAAAGAAGATATATTTTTCTGAAAAAAAAAAACTCTGTGGCGCAACAGCCCCAAAGATGCATGGCCTAGCAAGTGACTGTTGCTCAGCCTGATGAATCCTTACGAACCAGGCGAGTTGGCCATGCGGTAAAGGGCACGCATCTTTGAGCTTGCATCCGAGAGATAGTGACTTCGAATCCCACTGTGGCAGCCCTGAAGATGGTTTTCCGTGGTTTCCCATTTTCACACCAGGCAAATGCTGGGGTTGTACCTTAATGAAGGCCATGGCCGCTCCCTTCCAAATCCTACTCCTTTCCTATCCCATCATCGCCATAAGACCTACCTATGTCGGTGCGACGTAAAACCACTACCAAAAAAAAAAAAAGATCCTCATGGCCGTTATTCTTGGTTTTCTAGACCAGAGCCACCAGCCATCTCACCATCAGATAGCTCCTCATTTGTAATCACATAGGTTGAGTAGATCTCGAACCAGCCCTCAGAACCAGGTGAAAATCCCTGACTTCACCAAATTTCTAACCTGGGATTCTGTGTAACAGGCAGGCATGCTGCTCCTACACCACAGTGCTAATAACATTTGTAATTTATTATTATTATTATTATTATTATTATTATTATTATTATTATTATTATTATTATTATTATTATTATTATTATTATTATTATTATTATTATTATTATTATTATTATTATCACATACATTGCAAATGAATGAAGACATATGGTATCAAATCATTGAGAGGAGATCAATTTGATGAGAAGAAGAAATAGAATGATACAGCACATCTTAAGACACCCAAGACTTGCTCACTTGGTTTTTTAGGGAAGTGTAGGGGGTAAGAATGGTAGGTGTAGACCAAGGTATGAAAATGACAAGTATATTAGAGCAGATGTAGGATGTAGTTACATAGAAATGAAAAGATTAGCACAGGATAGGGCGGTATGGGTGGCTACATCAAGGAAGTTTATGGGCTGATGACTTAAACAACAACTGTAATGGTTTAGGTTTTATTATTTTTCTATTTATTTTTCAATCTGATTATCCATTCATCAAAGTTGATGGATTTTCTATGTGCATATGGGAATGGTATGACGGCAACCCTGCTCTTGTTTACCGGCACACGGCATGCAGAAAGGGCAGCAGCTGTTGTGGGACTTGCCCTGCACTACCATATACCTTTGCACTCATGGAATTCTTTCCATTTTGATATTCATTTCAAGCACCGTGCGCTTGCTTTGCTATGAGACAGAGGCATTGCTTCAACACTCCATGCAAACAGTGTGTGAAGCTTGTCAGTGTGAACGTAGCTGGCAGAAGCGACCAAACTGAAAGAAATTTGAGGAAGCCTAGACCTCGCGATAGCGGGTTACTTTTCCTCACTTTTGCATGTGTTACCACACGAGTACAAGGGATGATCCTTCCGTTTTGACTCTTCTCCTTAGCACATATGCAAGCTGAATCTGGCATAGAAGTACTGTGGGTTATTTCTTCAATACCTCGTACTAATTAAAAATTCATATAATAGCATATATTATTAGACGTGATAATATAGCCACAGGGTTGAAACCTTGGCTCATTTTCTGAAATTCCTTATTTATTTATTTATTTATTTATTTATTTATTTATTTATTTATTTATTTATTTATTTATTTATTTATTTATTTATTTGTTTGTTTGTTTGTTTGTTTGTTTGTTTGTTTATTTATTTATTTATTTATTTATTTATTTATTTATTTATTTATTTATTTATTTATTTATTTATTTATTTATTTATTTATTTATTTATTTATTTATTTATTTATTTATTTATTTATTTATCAGAAGCACTAATATATACATATAAATACAAATCGTACAACCAAAAGACAAAAATATAACAACATAACAATCATAACATAAAGAAGAAGAAAAAGATAAGGTCTTAATATGATAGATCTGGCCTATATAGGCGACTTCCTGTTGAGCACAGTGCTTGGAAAAGTAGATGCTGCATTGGTTCCTTAATGTGAAGACAGTCTTTAGAAATCACAAACTACAATGGTAGGGTCTAAGACCACAGAACAAGGCAGAAGAACAAACTTATTTGGTTGCTGACTAATAGTTAGCCACTTTCATGGACTCAGGTGTTGCTTGCATGAGGTCTTCCATAGTACATGAAGTTGGACACAGGTTGCATTGGAGAAGATGAGGTGTTGTCTGTGGAGAACCACAATCAGACAATCGCAAGTCTACCCAAAAACCCCTCTCCAACTGCTTAGATTTGCATCTTGTGATACCTGAACACAATCTATTGAGAGAGGTCCATGTTAGCCAACTTTCTGTATGACCAGGAGGGAGTTCTTTGATTGGAGTCTGCCATTCTTCTGAGCGTTTGAACCTCCCTCGCCATTTACAAATTTGGGCATGGTGTGCAGTCCTTATGAGAGCCTCCATTGTTCTGAGGTAATTTTTACTTGAAGTCAAACATGGACAAGCTAGGTGGTGATCATACAGAGGGTGAGATTCTGATGTATCAACTTTTTCCTTCTCATTCTTTGCCGTTACCTCCCGACGGATATCAAGTGGTGCAATCCCAGTACAATTTTTCCAAAGGCTTAGGCTGTAGGCAACCAGTGACGATTCGACAAGTCTCATTAAGAGCGACGTCCACCTGTTTAATATTGCAGTCTCTCTAATACTGACAGTAATCACTGGGCAGATATCATTGCACTTAAGGAGAAATCATTGAGCCTATTATCAAGTTCAAGACCCGTGAGATCTAGACTGAGTGAGTCAATGCCCCCAAGAAACGCATCTGCCGATTGCTTTTGATAAAAGTACTAACAGAAATGTCTATATTTCAAGAAAGAAAATTAAATAAAATTTTTGAATACACAAGAACCTCATTTATCTAGATTAAGTGGGACCAGAACTGATCTGGATTATCAAAAATCCAGATAATCTGGAAAAACTAAAAAACAAACAAATACAGTACATATATATCTATTATATAATATATATATTATATAATCTATTAACATAAGTAGTACAGTAAAACCTTTCTTTCAATTGTACAAAAAAATATAACATTTTTCATACGTTTATGACTGTTTTATGCACTAAAGTAAAGTATGAGTTTTTTCTGTTTTACATTTGTATAGTGTTTGCGCGCAGCACGATCACAAAGACATTTTACTAACAACAGTTCTGCCGGTGTGGTTTCAGTTAAGGATTCTATACAGGCCATCAGTTTGCCCAGCTGCATTGTTGCCTCTCCATGAATCATTGTTTCTTCTGATGGACCACCGGTTTCATTTTCAAATTCATCATCAGTGAATTAATAGTACATTGCATTCAGTAGAGCGTGGGTTCGAATCCCACCTCGGCCATCCTAGGAATGGTTTTCCACAGTTTCCCATTCTCAGTTCCAGGGGAATGCCAGGACAGTACCTTTGATAGAACGTGGCCGAATTACTTCCAATTCCTGCCATTAATTATCCTTGGCGGAAAAGACATTCAAGAAGAGTCGATGCCGTAAAAGAAATACTGTACAAGTAAAAATAAATTTTTATGGTTTTTGATCCGGATGAACCAGAGATCTGGATTAAGGAGGGATGGATAAATGAGGTTCTTGTGTATATATAAAACAAACAAAAGAGGGCTTTATATCCTTATCACTTTTCTCTGTGGATCAGTGGTTGATTATCAGTCTCTGGATCCCAAGATCACAGGTCAAATCCAGCAAAGGGAGCAGATTTTTGAATGGCATCATTAAAGTCTGCTCTGCATTCCATGTTATACAATATCGGCATGTAGAGATGTGACACATTTGATGTTTACTCAACAAAATCCTCCATTAAAACTCAGCCATAGGTTGCCAAGCAGGGTTGCTGTTCTTCTGCGATCTAATTGAGTAAAATAGAACATCAGATCTGACTTGCAGCCTGCCTAAATGGTTAAACCAAATAAAATAATTGACTTATTCCAACTTTTCAATACAAATTGGTAGTGTTTATTAAATAAACATTTAATGGGACTAGTTTTGACCTATTTAAAGACCATATTGTGTGTAGAATAAAGTATTTGAAACACAGTTGTTTTAAAGATGGTCTTAAAACCTTAAGTTTGACACTATGAAAAATTGTTTATAGAATAGGTCAAAACTAGTTCCATTAAATGTTTATTTAATAAACACAATTTAATTTGTATTGAAAAGGTGGAATAACTCAATTATTTTATTTTGTTTAATCAAAGTTCAATACACACCCATAAAATTAAATTCATTTCTTTAGATGCCTAAACGGTGTCAAGTTAAAATGTTTGGAACACAGTAACCATGACCTAACAATTTATTTTAATTATTAATAATAATAAAAAATATTCTGAGCTCGGTAAATTCATGAAACAGGATGCTACCCTACTTGCACATAGTCCAAGTGAGGATCTCTCCTCTAATGGGTTATGGACCACTGGTGGATTGTATAGTCCTAGCCGCCTGAGCACAAGGAGGGCCACGACTCAGAATATGTCCGAGATGCCCACTCCCATTCCATTGCAACTGGTATCCCGACTCTCAGGACCACTTACTAGGCCACTCAGCCGTTGCCCATGGTTCACGAACTAGGACGTGACTACAGAAACCCACAAACATGAACATGAACATGAAGGCTAATTTAGGAATGAACTCGATGGATGAAGCTGTACGCATAAACCGGCTTCGGTGGTGGGGTCATGTGAGGCTAATGGAGGAGGATAGATTACCTAGGAGAATAATGGACTCTGCTATGGAGGGTAAGAGAAGTAGGGGTAGACCAAGACGACGATGGTTAAACTCAGTTTCTAACAATTTAAAGATAAGAGGTATAGAACTAAATGAGGCCACAACACTAGTTGCAAATCGAGGATTGTGGCGACGTTTAGTAAATTCACAGAGGCTTGCAGACTGAACGCTGAAAGGCATAACAGTCTATAATGATAATGTATGTATGTATGTATGTATGTATGTATGTATGTATTAATAATAATAATAATGCAATCTCATGAAACCTATCAAGTTACAGAAAATATCACATATACAATCATGAAATGACAATTACAATTTTATGGTCACTTATATAGAATGGATAATAACAGGCTCACAAAGAACATTTTAAACTTAGCCTTATCATTGAAAAATCACAATAACTGGCTAAAGGAATTCAGTGAAGATCTAAATGAAACTGGCATTGATGGAGACACCATTCAAGATAGAATAAAACTCAGAATCTTAATTCACAAACACAAGTTTTCTGTAAAGCTCACCCGACTAAATACGCGATGAAATGAACAACGTAAAAAGGAACACAGCGAGAGGATGAAGAGTTATTGGGAAGGGAAGAAGATAAAACAAAAAAAGTGCTAATAAGTTCAAACGTGCTCCTTAGTTGTGCATAATAAATAAAAAAAATGAAAAGAAATGTTATTTGCTTTATGTCGCACTAACTACGTTTTTTATGGTTTTTGTAGATGCCAGCATGCCAGAATTTTGTCCCGCAGGAGTTCTTTGACATGCCAGTAAATCTACCGACATGAGGCTGACGTATTTGAGCACCTTCAAATACCGGACTGATTATTATTATTATTATTATTATTATTATTATTATTATTATTATTATTATTATTATTATTATTATTATTATTATTATTATTATTATTATTATTATTATTATTATTCATAGAGTGTGTTGGAACTTGTTCATTGGTTTGATGACTTTCACCTTCCTGTTCTTCCAAAACTCTTCATGAACTCACTATGTTGCATCTTCCGTTCTTCTGACCACTTTATACCAGTCCTGCTGCTAGTTTTCACCATAAATGTGTGTTTATTTACTGAGGTCTGAAGACTTCACGATTTCTCATGATGTTCAGTTCATTCAGGTCCCCTCTTGTTTCCTCCTGCCAATTTATTCTCCTATTTTGGGAATTTATTACATTGCAGAGACTTCAACACTCACGGCCATAATAACTAAATGGTTAAATGCCTTAAGGCTCTAGTGTTATTGTCATATACTCAGAATATCTTGGTTGTATCACGTAACGAATGAGAAAACTATTAGAAGTAACAAAGACCATCGAAGAAAGGAAGACAGCATACTTCAGCCACATAATGCGTAATGGGGAATACCACCTCCAATAACTCGAACTTAAAGGAAAAGTAAAAGAAAGAAGAGGCCATGAACAACGACACATTTCCTGGTTGGAAAACCTTTGCCACTGGACAATTCATCATCAGCTGGCTTATTTAGAGTACCTGTTAGGAGGGAGGCCTGGACCAGATTGACCATAAACGTCCATTGAGGATATGGCACTTCCAGAATAATAAGAAGAAAAAGAAGAAGATTACATTGAATAATCTTCTTGTGATTCTGTAGTTATCCAGCCTAAAAATGTGTCCAAAAAATGTCAATCTTCTTCTCTGTGCAGTATTGATGAAACTATCTGTGTGACTATGGAGGTGTGCAGGTTGCCTTTTGATCCAAATTCCATTTTCTTGTACCCCCTGAAGGTGGGGGACGCAGATGAAAAATACACCCACGGTACCCCTGCCTGTCATAAGAGGCGACCAAGAGATGATGAAATTAGAACCACGAGACTACTTGTGATTAGTACCATTACATGAGGAACATATTAAGAAATTTTGGACTGCACCTGAAACGAATCAAATTGATTGTCAAACTGATTGAACTCACCTTAACCAGTCATAAGTTATGAATTTCATTATGGTCCGTATTGACAATTGATCACTATCAAAGGGTAGAGGAGGGTCCACCTATTCAGTACCATTATAGGTATTGAATGGATATTGAATAGTTGGACCCTCCTCTACCCTTTGATAATCACCTTAACCAACACACAATCTTTTTTCTTTTTTTTTTTTTTTTTTTTGCTAGTGGCTTTACGTCGGACCGACACAGATAGGTCTTATGGCGACAGTGGGATAGGAAAGGCCTAGGAGTTGGAAGGAAGTGGCCGTGACCTTAATTAAGCATTTGCCTGGTGTGAAAATGGGAAACCATGGAAAACCATCTTCAGGGTTGCCAACAGTGGGATTCAAACCCACTATCTCCCGGATGCAAGCTCACAGCCGTCCGCCCCTAACCGCATGGCCAACTCGCCCGGTAACACCCAATCAAAAGTCAAGTTCAGAGGGAAATTTTTTAATCAATTCCTCATAAAAACTGGTTTAAGACAGGGATATTGTTTGTTGCCACTGCCATTCAACTGTGCTCTGGAATATGTAATGAGGGTATGGTATAAGGATAACCCAAAAAGCATCAAAATTGGAAGATCAAGAGACAACATAACCTTAAATTGTCTGGGATTTGCTGATGACCTTACTCTCCTATCTAACAATGTTCAGAAAACTCAACAACAAATTAAATCACTACAGGAAATAGCACAAGAAACTGGCCTCAAAATATCCTTTGAGGAAACAGAAATCATGTTAACCGACCCACCACTTGCAAAGAAAATTGAAGTAGAAGAACACGAAATCAAAATCGTAGACAAATTTAAATACTTAGGTGAAATTATAACATACAACCTTAACAAAAAGCAAACATGGCATAACAGATTAAACAAATTAACCAAAGTTCAATATGTCACCCAGAACACATACAACAAAAAAGACCTCTCAACAGCCACAAAACTAAAGCATTATAAAACAGTCATAACAGAAATAACATACGCTAGTGAAACTATTTTCAAAACAACTAATACTACAGCAATAGACAGAATACTCAAAGTAGAAAGAATAATAATCAGAACATGTATAAACTCAAAATACCAAGAAAATGGATGCTGGAGACTAGTTTCTAATAAAACAGTCTACAAAGAAATAGAACCGGTATTGAGCACTACCAGATAAAAATGAATCTCATTCTTTGATCACCTAATTAGAACACCCAAAAATAGAATCAGCAGGATGATAATAGAAAAACTGTGGAACATTAAGAGTAATATTAAGTAGATTACAGAAATCAAAGAAGATATGAAAGAACTACAAATCACAGTAGAGGATTTAAAAGCAAAGACCCACAGAATCAAGACAAAATTGACTACAGTGTTCCAATGAAGGCCATAAAATGTAAAATAAATAAACATGAGGAACACGATGTGTCAACGTTACTTGCGAATAGTACCACTATGTAAGGAACACCATGGGTCTACATTACCTAGGAGTAGTACCCTTATGTGAGGAAGACCACGGGTTTTGGTGTTGCCTGCAGCAGAGGTGGGGGGGCACTCGGCTGTGCAGACTAATGTCCACATGAGAAAAGGTGCAGTATGCTGTGCTGGAATGTGTTGGTTCCCCTATGTCCAGAATGGGTCTGTGTTACCTATGAGTAGTACCACTATATGAAGAACACCACCGGTCCATGTTGTCTCTGATTATTACCACTCTGTGAGAAACACCACGGGTTTGGCTGTTGCCCGTCATTAGTACCACTATGTGAGGAACACCATGGGTCTGCATTGCTTGCAAGTGGTGCCTGCATGTGGTGCCATTACCTGTGATTAGTATCACCATGCGAGGAACACCACGAGTCTACATTATTTGTGATTAGTACCACTATAGGAGAAACACCATGGTTCTGCTTTACCAGTGATTAGTACTAAATGAATGAAGATGAAAAAAAATGACCTTGAATCCAAAACAATCAGTGGATCCAATTCACAATGCCTTCTTTTCTGGGATGATGCTTGTTATAAAAAGGTGACCCAAATCCAGGTCACCAGTCCCTCATAAAACTGGATTTGGGTCCCCTTTTTATAACAAGCATCATCCCAGAAAAGAAGGCATTGTGAATTGGATCCACTGATTGTTTTCGATTCATGGTCATTTTTTTCATCATCATTCATTTTATATTTTAGTCAGTGGATACATTTTGACGTTTTAATTATGGCTTCATTTCATTGCACCGTGTAACATTAGGGGTCTAAGAGCTAGGTCATCATTGTCATCATCATTTTCTCGTGTGGGTCCAAAAAGTTTCCTAAGGATTTTACGTTTTTTTTTTTTTTTTTTTTTTTTTTTTTTTTTTTTTTTTTTTTTTTTTTTTTTCAGTGTCTGCAATTTTAGAATGACCTCCTTATGCATATAGGCTTCTGGTAGGAAAACTGTTTTGTAATGTTTTAGTTTAGTATTTTGTGACATTAATCATTTACTGTAGTGATCCCATGTTAGTCTGAATGCCTTCCGAAGTTTTTCATTATTATTATTATCATCGTATTTAATCCAAGTGCTGAGCTATGTGGAATGGTGCAATGTAGTACATCAGTGTTTCATTACAAATGTAAAGTAGAGGGGATTCTTGAGAGCTTTGTCTTGTCAAGATAACACACTTTTCCTGTTTAATAGCATATGGTATTGAAGGACGTATATTATCTCAAGTACTATAGGTCACTTTCAAGCTTCAGACAGCACTTTATTGTTGCAGTTTATCAAGTGCCTTAAAACTTATAATACTACTCGGAAAGGTAATTTGTTTTACAATCCACTAAAGGTATTTTTCTGCAATTTTCTTTACATCACACCGACACAGATAGATCTTATTGTGATAATGGGATAGGAAAGGGCTAGGAGTGGGAAGGAGGCAACCATGGCCATAATTAAGGTGGCGTGAAAGTGGGAAATCACGGAAAACCATCTTCAGGGCTGCCAACAGTGGGATTTAAACCAATTATTTTGTGGTTGCAAGCTCATAGCTGCATGCTCCTAACCACACGGCTAACTCTCGTGGTGCTAAAGTTTTTAAACTACTGTTTGCAGCTATTTACAAGTTCGCTTAAAAGTTTTTTGCTCGATGCAGTTTTTACTAACACACACCCAAACCCGCAGCCTGGTGATTCATCAAACTCTTATTCTCAAAGACAGCCTCCACAGGACAGTGTTGTTCCGGGACATTTCACTTTACTATTACCGAGCAAGTTGGCCGTGCAGTTAGGGTTGCGCAGCTGTGATTTTGCATTCTGGAGATAGTGGGTTCGAACTCCCACTGTTGGTAATTCTGAAGATGGTTTTCTGTGGTTTCTAATTTTCACATCAGGCAAATGCTGGGGCTGTACCTTAACTGAGGCCATGGCTGATTCCTTCCCACTCCTAGCCCTTTCCTATCCCATCTTTGCTATAAAACCTATCTGTGTCAGTGCAACATAAAGCAGATTAAGAATTTGATACATTAATAAAAACCACCTTTCCAATACATAGCAATCCTTTATATTTAGGATAAAACCATTAACAGATATTAAAATTAGGACATGTTTCACTCATATTTTGTGAGCATCATCAGCCATAATAACCTAATTCAAGGTAGGTCAGGGCCCCGTTCCCAGTACATATAATGTAAAAACATCTTATAATACATTGATAAAACTAATTACAACAATTTAAAAATGATCATTAAGAATATAATATGTCTATTAAAACATTTAGTGGCCATTAAAATAGATTGAAGTGTAGGTGAATGATAAGAAATGTTACTGATACGTTGCTGTGAATGATTATTCGTACGGAATGATGAACGTAATCCTCACACGATGGCATTAAACTGTTTATAGTTATGAACACTTTTTACACAATAAAAGTGAATATTGTGGACTGCTATCTTGTTACAGATGTCTTAAAATTACATGTGTTGGTTGAAAAATGAATTGTATAGATGGATAAAACATCGCCTGGTTAGCATGAAACAGTTTTAAGAGACTCCCTCGTGTTATATTTCATCGTAGTGTTACTCAATATATACTGTCATTGATCTTCGAACAGGGGACTAAAAGATCTCTTAGATGAAAGGTGGTTTTTATTAATGTATCAACTTCTTATTCTGAATTCCAATACAGCTCTATAATGAGATTCACAACTTGCAATAAAGCAGAATGTAAATTTATATATATATATATATATATATATATAAATTTAAAAATTCACAGCTAACAAGCCTTGTTGAACTCCATGTAGCCATATGATGGGACTTGCTCCCGATGAATGACTCATCACAGACTCACAACCGTCTCGTAACTGCTTATGTTCACTCGTGTTGATGAATTGAAGACTGACTGACCTTGAGCAAACGTAGCTGTGGTCTTTATGTAGGTCCACAAAAGATACTCATAGTGTGTACTTCAAGATCTTTGTGGATGCCTGCTCCATTGTTACAAGCTCTCTTATCCCAAACCTCAGAAATTCACTGGCTCTGTTATTTTGCTCTCTGCTGGTTCACAAGCATTGTCACCACTCTGCAATCCTCTGCAATCTGGGTGATTTCCGACAAAAGAGTAGCGTTAGAAAAAAGTTGCAAATTTTGGGCTGGAAAGACTTGGGAAAAAGGAGACGAGCTGCTCGTCCAAGTGGTATGTAACAAACCATTATTCTTGTCACTATTCCGTATTGACAATAGCTATATCACTAAGTTTACACTATGAGTAATTTATAAGACCACCTATTCAATACAATTTTGTAAGTGGTACTTGCCTATCTATACTATAGAAAGAGGTGAACGTTTCGATCCATGTCAAATTTAGTCCACTTTTCACAAGTTGAAAGATGATTTTGCCAACTTAGCAGACAGCTACAGTCTTGAAACTTGGCAGACAGGTCGACGATGAAACGACCTATAATTTTGCTTATTTGAGGTTTTGCCGTATCTCAACGGGCTTCACAATAAATTGCTTAGGAATCATAAATTAGGCTGAAATTTCAATAGTGTTTCCACATATACCTTCGGCTTTCCCATACTTGCAAGGCAGCTAGAATAACAAAAGTCGATCTGCATATGGCCAATGATGTTGCCAAGCAGTGTGCTGAGTTTCGTTAATCTATCTGTCTTATGAGTGTGTGAATCAGTAAAATAATTTATGGAAATGTAACAAAATTGAACAAAACCGGGAAAATGAAGCTAAATCTAAGGTAGAAGGGGTGGAGATACGACAAAAAGTCATAGGACCAAAGTTGTAGATCTCTTCATTTTAGGGGATGAAAGTGCAGTACATTTATTGATAACAATTATCGTTTAGCCACAAGAGAGCTCGAAACGAAAGCCTGCACTGTCATTAAATTTGGCTTAATATTTCAAATTTTTTAGTGGATAAAATATTAAATATTTTAACTTATTGCAGTTTCTACGTTGGTTACAGGCTAGGAGCTAGAACTTTGCCAAATTTTAATTTTGTAGGGCGCTGCATCATGATGTCCGCCATTTTGTTTGGGGGAAGGGGGGCAAAAATTAAAAATTTAAACTTTTTGGGATTTTTCCATAGGTTACACGCCAATAGCTATCACATTGCCAAATTTCAAGTTTCTAGCTCATATCGAAGGGGGTAAACATTTATGTCAGTGAGTGAGTTTTGTGGCTTTATTTATATAAGATGTTCGGAGCTCTCAATGGAGAGATGACGTGGAATGACATTGTATGTATGTTCAGTCCTCAGCCTTAAAGCTTGTTGGATCCTCAACAGTTCTGCCATCAGCTGTCATAGATGTTGTAGGCATCACTGAAGAGGCATATTAGGAAAATGAGGAGTGAGATAGTTTCCTGTTGCTTTCCTTTTTAAAACTTTTTAATTGGAAGGTGAACAAATTTTTTTAATAGGATTTTAGTTAAGGATAAGTTTTAATTACACATTTTAAGTGTTCCTCCTCCCCCCTCCAATCACCACCATCGTCCTTCCCTATTAGACAAAGTCATAAGTTTCCCATGAGAAGAGCTCAAGGCTGTTATGAGAACAATTTATTGTGTATACTTTCATTTTTTATTCTTTTCACACCTAAGCATAAGTGAATGTAGCTGATGATTTCTGCGAAGTAGTTGGAACATGTACTATGAATGATTTAATAAAATTGCCAAAGGCAAATAAAGGTATTGATTAGGTGGTTAAACAATTCTTTGATTCTCAGAATCATGTCTTCTAAACCTGCTACCGACCGAGCTCGATAGCTTAAGTGCGGCCAGTATACAGTATTCGTGAGAAAACCTTAATTAAGGCCACGGCCACTTCCTTCCCACTCCTAGCCCTTTCCTGTCCCATCGTCACCATAAGACCTATCCGTGTTGGTGCGACGTAAAGCAACTAGAAAAAAAAAAATTGCTACCTATCTGTTTCAGGGATAGAAAAAAATATATCTATTACAGTATTTTGAAATCCTTTGTTTGAAACTTGACGTAGACAGTAACATGTACCTCGTCAAAAACAATGCCTCAATGTAAACAAAAATGTTCAAAATATAACCAAAACAATAAAAATAGCAGAGATATACATTTATTTGCAACATACAATTGCTTTAAATGGTGTCCCATTCACAGTTATTTTTCAAAATTTGGGTGAAATGGGCTCACGAAAGAAATATGACATTTCCGTAACATTTGAACTTTAATCATCACCTTCTATTTAAAGCTGTTGTGGCTGCATTTGAGGATACTTGGATATGATCATAACTATATAATGCTAATGGAGGACATTTACAACATTTTATGTAAGAAAAACATCTAACATGGAAATAAAACATTTCTGGACCCTTGTCCATATAACATCATCATCATCATCATCATCAACTTCTTCTTCTTGTTCTATGTGTAAGAAACGTCTTCTGAGAGTTTGGCCGTACTTTATTATTACACCTTGTACGTACGTAGATGAGTGAATAAAATTAAGTGATTTTCGGTGCATTTTTCCTGAATTTTTTGGTACATATTTTCCATACCTTTAGTGCATTATTAAAGTATTTTTAACACACAAGTATCGGTGCCGTGCTGATAACACATCACTACAGGCTAAGGAGTTTTGAATTAGAGATCACAGCTGCACACATATTGTTTTTAATTTCAAAAACATATTTCCTACAATGCTGATTCTGATTTAGATTTCTATGTCCAGATCCCATTCTTGTGTTGGCCAGCATTCTAGGTACAGGTACTTAAAATGTGACACCCTTTCCATGATGAAGAAGTTAAATTTTTCCATACTTGAATAAGAAGAGGTCAAACTACAGTTTGTCACTTTGGACAGATAAAGGAATTATAGATGCTGGTATAAGCGAACAAATTTTAATTTTTAAATAAAATTTTTAAAAATTAGATAAAACTAGAGGACCTGTGCTGCTCCGCACTCCTTTTCACAATTTACAATTCTGCTTTATGTTGCACCGATACAGATAGGTCTTATAGCGACGATGGGATTGGAAAAGGCTAGGAGTGGGAAGGAAGCGGCCATGGCCTTAATTAAGGTGCAGCCCCAGCATTTGCCTGGTGAGAAAATGGGAAACCACAGAAAACCATGTTCAGAGCTGCCGACAGTGGCGTTCAAACCCACTATCTCCCGGATGCAAGCTCACAGCTGCGTGCCCCTAACCGCACGGCCAACTCACCTGGTTAAAATGACTCCATTAGCTTTAATTAACCCTTTCGTGTCATATGACGAGCTGTAATTGGGTGCGATGTTTTGGCGCATGAATCAAATTACAAGCTCAGCTCGCAATGACACAGTGCCTCGCTTATCATCATATATTAGATCCCCTTTGCAAAATAATTTCTAACAGTACACACTGTAGGGAACTGAAGGCATGTACTGTTGATAAATAATGCTGTCTGTATTTCTGTGTGACACTGGGATTGATGAATAACAGTTTATTTTCGTTCGTATTCAGTATTCATTATGCAGTAGAACCGGCATCGCTGGAATGATGACGAGAGATTGTAAGTGCTTGTAGACATTGTTTTACAAGGTGATTATAGCAATAATGATGTTGTGGAATATGAATCCGAGTTCGAGGATAGTGATAGCAACAGTGAAATTGACTGAAGTGAGCGGAATATTGAAGAAAGTGAGAGTGAAAGTGCCGCGCCAGGTTCTTCCAAATGCACGTGGCCGGTGACATAAAAGAGCCATAGAGATTGGAAATTGGAGAAGAAAGATGATAATCCTGATATATATCCATTTCATGGATACAGCGATGTTTCAGAAATACTTACGAAAAATGTATAGTCCATCCACCATCTGAAATTGCGATGTATTTAGAGTACACAGATCTGCTGTTTTTCAAATTACTTCAAAAGGAACATTTGTACCACAGCTAGCAGTCACTCAAAGAATGAAGAATGGGTAAGTCATCACCTTCAGTGGCATGAATGTAAAAATTGACTGAATTATCTGCATTCGTTTTTGTGTGACAAATATGCTCAAACTACGGGCAGGCAAATTAAATCTGATTCCACAGTGAACAGTGTGGCCATTTATTGTGACTTGAATTGGTTAAGGTACAGCCCCAGAATTTGCCTGGTGTGAAAATAGGAAACCACAAGAAACCACCTTCAGAGCTTCCGAATGGAGTTCTAACCTACTATCTCCCGAATGCAAGCTGACAGTTACATGATCCAAACCATACAGCTGCTTGCTCGGTTTTTATGAAATATTTTGTTGCTTTACAGTTATTGATGAGTGTTTAATTTAAATTTTTAATCTTAGATTGTTTTGATTCACGTGAAACTTGTGGCAGCCCTGATTGTCTGGAAAGTAGTGTAGTTAAGCCTTTCAAATAGTGTAATAGAAATAGGTGATTACTGTATGTATTTACACATTTTGCTATACATATGGTGTATATGATTCCAACTGTCATTGGGACTGTCACCAAACAGCCTAGCAAACCTGAAAGCTGTGAATTCAATACTAATCTTGGTCATTTTGAACACTTTATCAAAATCTAATCAATTGTAAAAGATAGCTCTTTTGTGTGTACTATGAGGTACATGGACGCATCCATATATCGCTCTATACGCATGTGCTGACTTGGTATTGGTTCTGGGATTGATACACAATTGGGTTGTGTTGGAATGGATTCTCGTTCATGAACTCCAAGGAATAGGTGTACCACAGTCCAATGAATGCTGAAATATGAAAGATAGAGTACGTCACATTTAAGTGGAATGCCAAAATTTTCCCATACTGCACATAATGTCTTTAATGATACTCACTTCTTTCATATCAATTTGTAATATCTTGAGCAACTCCTCAGTTAAAGCGGAAATGCTCAAAAACTCATTTTCATTATACTGAGGAACGGTTTCTTCTGAAAAATTCATCGTATTTAAATTATATTTGGTTTCACCTGGTAGCTTTTGTGCCTTTATAAACTATAGGCCTAATGTAACACAATACATAAATAACTAAAGAAAGATATTTAATTACCGTTACCTAAATAATTTTCATTTCTCTTTCTTTTTACGAAAAATAGTACCTCTTCTTCACTGGATGAAGATTGTAAAAAATCATCGTCACTATCCATCCTAACCACAGTAACCAAACAGCTGCTTAATTTATTAATGGGAGAAGAGCGTGCAATGTGCATAAAGAAACAGCTGATTAAGAAACTCCAAAGAAATCAGCGTACAGCAGGAAGCAATGATACAGTGTTTCTCTACATGTCCAGAAATGTACGGCTCAGTACATGCTTTAGACTGCGGACTAGTTCCAACCGCCAGGGATCGATGCGAAGAGTTAGTTGGAACGCCTGACTGTAGTACACGGACGAATACGTGAACGCGATTTTGACTTGTTGGAAAGGATTTTTCGTATTGCGCATACGCAAGGAGACCATGTACTGGTACAGGGACTGTGTTGGAAAGAACCTGTGGGCTATTTTTTTCTGAAATAAAACTTTTCCCATTATTTTAAATATTTAAAAAACATACTCTAACGGATGTTACACGAATGCAACCCACTTGTTGAGAAAGATGGTGAAAATCAATAAATTCTGTGAGATGACAACTAATAGAAACTTGAAAATTTTATTGCAAGCCAAAGAAACTCTAGAAGAAACTTAACATATAATTTAAAAAAAAAAGGACAATCACTGTTTTTTTCTTGTTACAGGAATTGTAACGGGTGTTGTACAGTTGACAGAAAACATTATAACTGAGCAAAATTGGCAAAATGTTTATCAGATTAAAGGAGATAATAGTATATAAGGACAAATTAAAGTAAGATTGTTTGTGAAAATGAGTAAATTGAGCATTAGAGCTCATGAACAAATTTAACTACTTCCTAAAAATTAATCTGAAACTTGTATTTTAATAGTTATTTATTATTAAATGCCCATTAGAATCATATTTGTAATTAGAGAGAAACTTAAGACACAATATAGCACTAAAATTGTTACAAATTCTACTTTTTATATTTTGAAACTTCAAAAACTGCATCTAAACTTTAATAATAATAATAATAATAATAATAATAATAATAATAATAATGATTTTAAAATTTTCATCACCAGATATGGCCATTTATAATATGTACTGTTCATATAGTTAAACATACCACTAGTTTTTGATAGTTTACAAAAACATTTCAAGGTTACACTTTTCATGGAATCCATAAACTATTGAGGAAATTGATCAGTACTCCAGGCATTTTGGAAAGGAAGGTGCAGTCAGTGGTGAAGAATAAGTTGGATAAAAACCAGCGTGGTTTCAGACCACAGATGGGCTGTCAGGACTAGATTTTCAGTATTCGATTGAAAAATGTTTGTTTCATAGATCTAGAGGAAGCATATGATTGAGTGGTGGTGATTATTGTTTTAAGAGGAAGTACTACTGGGCAACCATCCCCTATATAACACTAATCAGAGAGAAAGAATGACAGGGATCCGACACAATGAAAAATTAAGGCATCGGCCAAAGAAAGACAAGAGCCGCGAAGGCCACGAAAATGAAAGGCTCCCCAGGCCTCGAGTGCTCTAATACCATTGGAGTCAGATAGGATAAATGAAAGTGAGGACTCTGGCACAAATAAGTGGCAGCAATGCCAGGATTCAGTTAAGGGCCCCATGGTCGCAAACCCACGCTCCAAAGTTCAAAGCTCTTGGGGCCCCTTTTAGTCATTTCTTACGACAGGCAGGGGATACTGTGTGTGTTATTCTACCACCTCCACCCACAGGGAGAGCATAAT
Source organism: Anabrus simplex (assembly GCF_040414725.1). Classification (NCBI taxonomy): domain Eukaryota; kingdom Metazoa; phylum Arthropoda; class Insecta; order Orthoptera; family Tettigoniidae; genus Anabrus; species Anabrus simplex. Next base: position 37,212,672 of record NC_090278.1, on the reverse strand, counting down.
ATGACAGAATACCAAGGGAAAGGTTTTTAGCTGTACTTGAGGATTATGGGATTAGGGGTATATTATTACAGGTATTAACGAACTTCCATTTTCAATTCCTAACAGATCCATATTTACTACTAATGATTCACTAATCTGCGAGAAACAGGGCTAATAAAGGTCAATACATTTTATTATGCAATTAGTATATACTGCTTACTAATTTAATTCATACCACCATCACACATGTTTCGAGAAATAGAGATATTCTCTTCCTCAGCGATAATAGAAACCTCCTAAAATCCCAAATGATATGCTTGAATTTACAACACATAAAACCATAAAATAAAATATCTACTTTAAAACAAAACATTAAAATTTCAACCATTCTCTTTCTTGTCTTTGTCTAAAACATATCTTCATTTTCCTTCTTAAGAAAAATTGTTCAATGTTAAAATCCTGTCACATTGTGCAAATTCAGTGAGTTCAGCATTCTAATTTTTGATATGTGTTGAATAAGAAGAGAGAACACCAGAAAGGAGAATGAAAGGCAAAGATGTAAAAAAAAAAGAAGACGAAGAAGAACAAAACCATGCACCATACCACATATTCAAACCATGCTGTGTTCACATAGAAGAGTTCTGTCCTCATCATCCCGTGAACTTCTTTATCTCTTTCTTCTAAGCACACAACAACCTATTGTAGTTTCCATTTGCCAATATTATTCGCTGTCATTGAGGAGACCATTCATGACAGATTTTCTGTCTCTTGTGATAATTACTGTGTCAGACCATGTAGTTTTATGTACCTTAGGTACATATTTCCAAAATTTCAATTACATCACGGTATTATGCAGGGCTGGCTTAAGGCCCTGGTGACCTGGGTGATTGCTCAGGGTGCCATGAAGGCAGGGACACCAAACCAAGGAATGAAAATAAATGTTTTACAATTTGGTGATTTTGAATAAATTTACTGTGTGTTTTAAATTTCTACCCAATAACCAATAAAATAATCTTTTTTATTAATTGTAGTAAAATGATGGAGTACCACAATACCAAATTTACTATAGTATTGTACTTTTTTAAAAGCTTAAAAACCAATACAAAACAAATGTTACGAGAGCTAATTGGGAGGAGGGTACCAGAGTGGCGATGGACTTAACAAAGAGGGCCTGTCACCTGTGATTGAGTCTTGAGTCTGTTTTGTTACTTTTGCTTTCTGGAAGCCATTACAGGAGGGGGTGAATTGGTGCAATGGCCGAGATGCTCCTTTGCATAGAGGCTAATACACATACATTCGCCTGACTGTTATTTTCTGCCGTGAATGGTTTTCATCAGCATTTGTATGGTTTAACAATCTACCTGTATCAGTAGTTTTATAAAGTTTATTTTGAAAGGAATTAGGCACGGCTGATAAAACGAATCATTCAGATTTTTTATATAGATAATGAAAAATTGCAACAGACTTCTGAAGCTCAAAACCCATTTGCTCTTCCTGAGTTTGATGTAGGCCCTAATACTATTGATTCACCGAGCTTGATAGCTGCAGTCACTGAAGTGCGGCCAGTATCCAGTATTTGGGAGATAGTAAGTTCGAACCCCACTGTCAGCAGCCCTGAATATGGTTTTCTGTGGTTTCCCATTTTCACACCAGTCAAATGCTAGGGCTGTACCTTAATTAAGGCTTCCTTCCCACTCCTAGACCTTTTCTATCCCATTGTCAGCATAAGACCTGTCTGTGTCAGTGCGACATAAAGTAATTTGTAAAAAAGAAAAAAAAAATTAAACCCCAAATAAACCTAACATAAAAATACATTATTGGAACAAAATTGTTAATGCAATGAACAGTAAATCAAATTCTATAAAGATAACAAATCAACTATATTCTTCTTAGTCCGTTCCATTGTGGTTCATTATTTCGAAAGACAGTCTTCACATAAAGGAACCAATACAGCATCTATTTTCCCACGCACCGTGCTCGACAGGAAGTCACTTGTATAGTCCAGATCTATCCCATTGGGAACTTTTTTTGTTTTTATGTTATGTTGCTACATATTTGTTTTTTGGTTGTAGAGTTTGTATCTACATGTATATATTAGTGCTTCTGATATGATAAATAAATAAATAAATAAATACAAGCGTGTGTATGTTGAGTATTCAGCCCGAAGGCTGGTTGGATCCTCAACAGCTCCACCACCATCAACTGTCATAGATGGCTTATGCTTCACTGAAAAAGCATACTAGGGAAATAAGTGAGGTAGTTCCCTGTTGCTTTCCACACTGAGCCAGAAGTTGCTATTACATATCAGTCTGCCAAGCCTACTGAAATGCATGCACCAACCGACCCTATGAGTGACATTTTCACACCATTTATAACAAGGACTGACTGCATAAGGAATGGCATTATTAGCATCACTCATACCTCAGTCACCAGGCAAGTTGGCCGTGCAGTTAGGGGTGCCCGGCTGTGAGCTTGCATCCGGGAGATAGTGGGTTCGAATCCTACTGTCAGCAGCCCTGAAGATGGTTTTCCGTGGTTTCCCATTTTCACACTAGGCAAATGCTGGGGCTGTACCTTAATTGAGGCCATGGCCGCTTCCTTCCAACTCCTAGGCCTTTCCTATCCCACCATCACCATAAGATCTATCTGTGTTGGTGCGACGTAAAGCCACTAGCAAAAAAAAAAAAGAAAAGCATACCTCAGTCACTTTCATATTGTCAAAGCCAAGGATGAGACTGAGATAAGTCAATGAAAATAACAAATTTGTTATAACCCATATCAGAAGACATGATGATATCATCTGTTCGGTCGAATCCGACCATCAGCGGTTCTATGAATTCAAAAGATAAGAATTTCATGATTATTGGTCCATACTGAACTGTGAATTACAATAATAGTTAAATATTTTATATTTAATGTCCACCTTTTCAATACAAATTAAAAATGATATACTACACTGTGTCTTCCATTGCTTAAACTTTTTACAGAAATTATTTTATTCAACCAGCCTTAACTTAAAATTCTATTGATTATAAGTACGGTTTCTTAAGACCATTGTGTCTTTACATTGTTTATTTTATTCTATACATTTGTGTAATTTGTTTCATGGCTGATGATGACCTACGATTTAGGTCAAAACTAGTCCCTGAATGTTAAAATAAATGTATATCATTTACAATTTGAATTGAAAAGGTGGACATTAAATATAAAATATTTAACTATTATTGTGATTCCATGAATTAGTGCTCTCCTAATTGTCCTGTTCCACACTGCCTCCTTTAGTTGTTCCAGGGTGAGGGTTGTGTCTATTTTAATGGTGTATAACTAATGAGTCCTCTGGCGACTTGGTATTCTTGTACTGGTGTTCATTCCTAGCATGATGGCTTTCTCCAATGCATTTGATCATATAATGTGGCCAAAGTATGCTAGTCTCAGCTTCATAATCTTACCAACCAATGACATACGGGTCTTGATGTGCTCTAAAATTGCCTTATTGGTGATTTTTTCAGTCCATTGTATTCGTAAGTTGCTTCGCCAACACTAGAGCTGAAAAGTGTCGATCTTTCTTTCATCTGCCTGTTTCAGCGTCCAGCTCTCACATCCATACATGAACAGTGGGAATATAATCGCATTGACTAATCTGTACTGATATCTCTGCTCTTCCAGATCGGGGACATAGTCCTCAAAGCAACACGTCCCTGTCTTCTGTTATCAGGACCGCAATCTCCACTTTGACAGTTTTTGCTCCTAAGAAGATGAAATCCCCTACATTCTCTATCTCTTCCCCATTTAGCTTTAGACAAACTGTACCAGACTCATCCATAGTCATACTTTGGTCTTTTTAATATTGAGATAAAGTCCCATTTTGTCAGTTTCATCACTGAGGCAGGAAATTAAAAGTTTTAGATTTTCTTCTGTTTCTGCCAGCAAGGTTGTATCATCAGCATATTTCAAATTGTTTATAGTTCTTCCTCCAATCTTCACACCAATGTAGAGTTTCTCTAAATTTAACTTCTGCATAATTATTTCTGCATACAGATTGAAAAGGAATGGTGAAAGAGTGCAGCCTTGACGGACACCCTTTTCAATTTTAAACCATTCAGTGTTGCCATATGGTGTGCGAACTGCTGCCTCTTGTTCTGTATAAAGTGAACGTATCAACTGAGTCAGATGTAAGATTACCCCCAGGTCCGTTCAGTCTAATCCGACCATCGGCAGTTCCATGAATTCAAAAGAAAAGAATTTCATGATTATTGGTCCATAGTCTGTCATGCTCGACACAGTCAAAGGCTTTTTTATAGTCAATAAAACACATATAGACATTTTTCTGGTATTCACATGCTTTCTCCATGATCCACCGCAGATTAGCAATTTGATCACATGTGCCACAACCTCAACGGAAACCAGCTTGAACATCAGGCAACTGAGCTTCAAGGATGGATGCAAGATGTTTCTGTATGATTTTTAGGAGAACTTTGGTAGCGTTTGCACTGTAAACTCTAAGTCTCACCAGCAAAGTCGTAATGTGAGGTATAAGCAACTAGTAATTTGTGTGTAAAGGCATCCAAGAATTACTGATTTTCCGACTTTCCTCTAAATTTGTGTTGTCCGAGTATGTTATTTTTAATTTTATAAACCCTCAGATTTTTTTTTTATTATTTTTTTTTTTTTTTACGATTCTGGGGAACAAGTGCCAAATTTTAATTTTACCAAATTAAATTTCATGATTTGTTTTTGAGAAATGCATCGCTACAACTGAAAATTTTTACATCTTAGTTCTTGATGTGACTGACCTGTTCTTTGAATCTGGTAGAAATTTTTTGCTTCATTTTTACGTACATAGCAGATACTGCATGGTTATGATACTTTAAACTTAATAGTGTAGTGGAGTTCACCAATAAAGATTGATTCACCGGATATTACCCGATTTATTCCTTAACTTGAATACAAGTATTTTACATGATTACAATACAAACAGCTTCAAAACACCATGAGAATAGTCTCTTGTTCTGTCAACCTTAGTAAAATGCCAAGAAGACACAAGTTTACCACATCTGTCCAAAACTTCCCGTATTTTGTCCATCCTGCTCCCCACCTCTCCTGATCTGTCAAGATCAACTACTCAGCTGTGGGAAGTATTACTGATTTACTCAATGAACATTTAAAAATCCCCTTGAAATTTTTACAAGCCTATAGACAAAATATTCCTATAAAGTGTACAGCCCTAGTTGTGTCATTTCCTGGTTTTTTGGGGGGCAGGGCGGGGGAGAGGAGGTGGGGGCTTGAGATGGCCCTTATATTCTTTACCAAAGCAACTAATCTTTTCAGTTAATGAATATTTAATTTTCACAACCACATTGTACTCAAAATAAACTTTAGGCATATTAGGGCTTGTTCAGTACTTATACTACATATCGAAGAGATGATGGGTACATAGGGTGTATCAGAACTATAACCAAAACTAAGCCCATGGCACTACAGCCCTTGGAGGGCCTTGGCCTACCAAATGACTGCTGCTCAGCCCAAAGGCCTGCAGATTACAAGGTGTTGTGCAGTCAGCACAACAAATCTCTTGGCCATTATTCTTGGCCTTCTAGACCTGGTATCAGAACTATACTGTCAAAAAAATCAAGGATGCTCCTTGCGTTATGTTAAGAACTATGGTGCAATCAGATTGGCAGAGAAAAAGTTAGAGAAAAATGAGTTTACTTTGTTACTTCTTGGCACGCGATTCAAATTTACGAATAAGAAGATGTACAATATTATAGGGAAGGATCCACCTTTCAATACTCCGTAGTAAAAAGTAGTTACAACCTGTTTATTGGGACCGGTTTCAACACATTTCAAGTGTCATCATCAGCCAATTAGCGAAGATCTTAAAACAACTAATATATTGAACACAGGCAAAATATTAACATTGTATCATATCGTAGCAATTCAGTTAATGTTCAAATTTACGAACTCGCCGTATTTGCTATGCCAGAGCACAAGCCGCTGCCCTGCATAAGGGAAGAGAAGAAAAGGGGAAGGAAGGGAAGTGAGGTGTATGATGGAGACAGAGATAAGCTCCGTGCGTTATGCACAAGTTTTCTCGTTCGATTCGCACAGCATTGTCCTTGTTTCTTACAGGCAAGCAATGCACCAGATCGTTTCTCCTCTTGTCTGTAATGTTCTTTATTATTTAACATCCTCGGAGATTCAACACTGCCACCCTACGATTGTGTATTCCTTCATTCGCAACATTGTAAATGGAATGAAATACTGAACTAAGGAAACAATTACAGTAGATGTTCAATATGCCCCACTTCTACTTCGATGCACAGTAGTGACTCTGTTCAGAACATGGGGTATGTCGCGAACGACCTGGAAAGCTTCCTGTATTCTTGGTACAGTTAATCATCTCTTTCTACAGGGTTTGCATAGTAGAAAATTTGTGCAGCACCAACTGTACACTGCCTACTGGGGCTGGGAAGCCACTATGCAAAACAAATGAGAAACTTGTTCATTCGCACCGTGCATTACCTCTGTCTCCCACTTCCCATTTCCTACTCTGACACACAGCAACAGGCAAAGCTGGCTCGCTGGCATAGCAAATACAGCAAGTTCATCAATTTGAATCACTCACCGGAAGTAAAAAGGTAACCTCATTTTCTCTGCCATTCCGATTGCACCACCGTTCTTAAAATAACACAAGGAACATCCCTGATTTTTTGTCGGTATAGTTCTGATACATGTTGTATGCCCACCATCTCTTCAATATCTAGTATAAGTACTGAACTGAAATATTATAACCAGTTTGCATCTTTAACACTCCAGTACTGACAGCTATTTTCACTATCTTCTACAAATTACCTTACCAAATTGAGCTCTAAATTCCTGCATGATCATATTCATGGTTTTTCCTATATAAGGCCACTTGTGAACCCACATGGAAGCTCATATCCACCATCATACACTCTACAAAGTTGTATATTTTAAAAATTCTGTTTCTTCCTCCTAGTAACTTTGTGTTTTGTTTTGTAGCCAATATTGAAGATCTTACATGAGTATCATCCATACATAAATATAGCATAACAATTGTAGACATACTGGAAATTTTTGCTTATACTGCATTGGAAGTATGGTATTGTAGTTCCTTCTCTGACTTTCTGAATATACAGCAACAAGTGGCTCAGTCCATTGGTAATATTTTATCTCTAAAATGCCAGCTTTCCATTCTAGTTTATGATGTGACTTGAGTTCTGTTAAATGCAACCAGGGAAATTATTTCTCTTTAAAATATTTACTAACATCTCTTCTATCTTTTGCAGTTCATGTAACAGTAATATTATTAGAAGAATGATAAATAATTTGAAACTAACCCTCTCTATTTTTATTACAGGTGGTGACCATTGTATTCAATTTTTCTTAATGATATTTTTTCTGATCCATTAAGAATCCTTAATTTCTAACCTGTTAAATACATTGTTTTGTTTTTTCTTGTTGTTCTAATGGAATCTCTTAATACTGCTTCAGACGTATACGACGGGCGACGGGACAAACCTAGTGTGTTGGTGACGTCTCCGGGATCACCAGACCTCCACGTACCTTCAAGGTCAGCACGCCCTCCTCGATTGGGTTCGACGCCGGCCAACTCGAACGTGGGAGGTAGGCTACAGGTAAGTCTCATACCTTTTGTGTAATGTAGTGATCAGTAGTATACCAAACCAGTATGTATTCAATTTACCGTATGTTGTAATGACAATACTATATGTGTTATGCAACTTAACCAGCTGATGTAACCGTACTTCACTACAGAATTATACTTTATATACAGAATTCTAGGTTAAGTAGTGCACATATTGTGAGGAAGATGTTTTAAATTGCATAACTCTTTATGTTACCTCATAAACGCGAGGGTAAAGTCACTATACATACTTTCTCCTGTGAAGACTTGGTTAGGGAATTATCATTGTAATAGCAGGCCCTCTTGTCTACTATCAATCACAATCAAGTTTCAGTTTTTTTACTGTGATGGCAGGCCCACTTGCCTACTGCCAGTCACAATCAAGTGGAGCAGTTTTCATTACAATGGCAGACAATCTCCACCTGCCTTTTATGTCCTCAGAAAGACTGTCTTTGTGGTTTTACCAGCTGATGGCGACATACTGTAGGTCATTACAATGATGTCAGTAGGAATGTTACGATTAAAAGTGATGTCATCATATGAAATACTCGATCATATGAAAAACCGCACATTTTCTGTGCTCTGCAGGCGAGATCCATTATCTCAGTTGAAAGGTATAAAAAGGACTAACACACTGAACACGTCTGACCGTTGCTCGGGCTGCCTTTTTTTTTTTACTACTATATACAAAGTCTGAACAGTGTTCAGGCTTGAATTTCCTAATGAATACACAGTCATATGCTAGAAGTGCTTCCATACCTCTTCTAGTAATTACAGCAATTTGCAGATTCACTGAGCCCTGCATCCCAGAGGGACGACCAAGCAAAGCCCACAGAAGGAAAAAGTGAAGAGAACTGCCTGCCTGCTTTACATTCACAACACCACAGATCAAATTGCCAAGGTCCTCCGCAAGCACAATATAAAAACCATGTTTGGCACCGTCACTAAAATTGCTCACAGTCTAGGTGAAACAAAGGACAATTGTCCCCACTTTTACATCCTGGGGTCTACAAAATTATCTGTACTTGCGGCAAGGTATACATTGGCCAAACATGCCAGTCCATTGGTACCCCAATCAAGGAACATGAACGTAATATTCGTCTCAACCAGCCAGGCAAATCAGCAACAGCTGAGGACGATGTCTTGTTCCAAGATGCTCGAGCTCTTACCCACACTAGACACTACAGATCCAGGATTATATGGGGAACTGTGGTAATACATAGAAATCCTGACAATTTCAACAGGGACACTAGCTGTCAATTAAGTAATACATGGTTGCCAGCCATTAAGTATTTATGGAGGTAGTTCCCTTCCCTGTCCCTTCACTATTGTTATTTGTTTCGTTCTTCCAAATTCACACGTTCCTCATCACCAGATGTTTAATTCCAGGCTTGTGTCAATGTCGCACTTTCATAATGTGTGTACACATTAATCATTAATACTTCATTAACGGTAATACCATTTTACATAACAGTAGAGAAGAATAAACAAAACAAAACACACTAAAAAGAAAGTTCAATGGAGAATAAGTAGAAAAATATGTACAGATATATACACAGGTTATATTACAAGTAATCACAGGAAAGTAATAGTCAAATTTGTCATTTATGTAGAGAGTAAAAAGTAAGGGCGCAAGGTGAGTCCCTTGAGGAACTCCACTGGTAACAATAATAGGTGCAGAAAAATGATTCCTTATTTTAACAATCTGCAGGGGATTTTTAAGATATGATTCAAACCATGAGAGGAGAGGCCCATTAATTCCGTAGCCTGTTAGTTTTTGCAGCAAGATATCGTGGTCGACAGTGTCAAAAGCTTTTGAGAAGTCTGATGTGTGAGCCCCTCTCACACTGATTCTGATGGTGCTGTCAGCTTCCTCTTCAAATACTAGCACTGTACCGCAAATGGTGAGCCATCTGGTGATGAATGAACGTACCACTTCTATCATTAACATCTAAATTCAAACTTCATTCTTGGAGGAGTCTTCCTCGTGAACAGTCGAGATTTTTTTTCTGAAGATGCAGAGTAAAGTTCTCTGTGAAACATAAAGAATTTCACCTTATTTTCTTGACACGGCATAAGCCCAAAAAACTTATATCATGTCTATAAGTACGGGCCGTGAAAGCATCGGTGGTAACATGACTGACTGTGTTACAGTTCCTGATACTGCCTCTAGATGTGTCCACTGCCCATTGCTGAATAGAATACAAATGCTTGTTTTAAAGAGTGGCGCAAGCATGTGTTCCTCACGCTTTGTTTTCCTGCTCGTTCCTACAATGGGGTCATGGGGTCCTAGTTCTCTGAGCAACAATCCCTGATAAAATGTAAGCCAGGATCTGATGCCAAAGTCACTGAAAGAGACTGGAAAATGATCTAAGGAAGGAGGCATTATGGTACTGCCAAAGCTGCAATACACTTCTCTGTTTATCCAATTGTGTTTCTAACTTTACCACACAAGTTAAAATTTTCTTAATTGGGTCTGTGGAAATTGGATTGCTTTTATTGAGCACGTTTTTCATTTAAAGAACCTGTGAATTTTAATCAGTCATTGCATCCATGTGTCCATCATGTATCAGCCATCTGACTGGTTTGCCCTTCTGATGATAGCTCTCGCCAGGCTGAGTGGCTCAGATGGTTGAAGCACTGGCCTTCTGACCCCAACTTGGCAGGTTCAATCCTGGCTCAGTCCGGTGGTATTTGAAGGTGCTCAAATACGTCAGCCTCATGTTGGTAGATTTACTGGCATGTGAAAGAACTCCTGCGGGACTAAATTCTGGCACCTCAGCGTCTCTGAAAACCATATACAAGTGGAGGCACATGCTTCCCCTAGTGCACCATCACTGCGCTGTCCTACATAGGAGACTTCCAGTGGTGTCTCAATGGCGCACGACTGCCAGCGTCTTGGGAAGGTGTAGCATTCCAAATGATGAGCTCACTGCTACACTGGGGTGAAACGCTGGTAATTTCATGAAAGAAAAAGCCTAAAAGAGCTTCTTAAATGTTTTTACCATAAAAGTAGTTAGTAGGACGTAAAGCAAATAACATTATTATTATTATTATTATTGATGATAGCTCTCCAACTTTCATGTCAGAGAGCCTTTTCCATAAGTGTTACCCAAATGTGTGGACTCCCACTTCTTATTGTAATTGGTCTATAAACAAATATGTAGGTCAATACTAAATATTAATTATTTATATTTATTTACATAAGTCTAGTACATGTTTCGGGAATCTTAATACATTCCCTTCATCAGCTAGTCAAATTAAAATTAAAATTCTTGTACACAATATTGGTAAGTTTTAATAATTTTACGCATTGTATTCTCATTTTGTTTGTTATAGTCTTCCGATTATAGTTTCTATTTTGCTTTTCCCTCTTTTAGATCATTTTAAGCTCACATCACCTGGCTGCATAACACGCCCATTAACGGATAGTTGCGGCATGACAACAAGTTTTTGCACTATTCTTTTATTCTTAACTCCAATTGAATTTTACAAGAAATCATCGGATCATCAAGTACACAGTGATCTAACGCCACAACAAGAACAAAGTGCACAATATTTTAATGCATACAGACTCTATTTTATTGTGTTTTATCGTATTCGACTAGATGGAATTTAATTCCGTGAATTCACACTTTGATTTTTTAAATGTTAAATTATATTGGCAATAGTTCTGGATTTCTTAATGGGGGGCCCCCCCTTTTAATTAGGTCTTAATTGTGTACAGGAATTTTAATTTTAATTTGACTAGCTGATGAAGGGAATGTATATAGATTTCCGAAACATGTACTAGACTTATGTAAATAAATATAAATAATTAATATTTAGTATTGACTAGGCGGACCATCCACCTACATATTTGTTTATAGACCAATTACAATAAGAAGTGGGAGTCCACACATTTGGGTAACACTTATGGAAAAGGCTCTCTGACATGAAAGTTGGAGAGCTATCATCAATAATAATAATAATAATAATGTTATTTGCTTTACGTCCTACTAACTACTTTTATGGTAAAAACATTTAAGAAGCTCTTTTAGGCTTTTTCTTTCATGAAATTACCAGCGTTTCACCCCAGTGTAGCAGTGAGCTCATCATTTGGAATGCTACACCTTCCCAAGACGCTGGCAGTCGTGCGCCATTGAGACACCACTGGAAGTCTCCTATGTAGGACAGCGCAGTGATGGTGCACTAGGGGAAGCATGTGCCTCCACTTGTATATGGTTTTCAGAGACGCTGAGGTGCCAGAATTTAGTCCCGCAGGAGTTCTTTTGCATGCCAGTAAATCTACATATTTGTTGTGATCAAGTCAATATGGATCAAATACCGGCCACTATGGTCAAGATTATTAATATTGGTCTATAAAAGCAAGACATTTCACCAAATTCTAATGTAAGAATATTGTATGTGAATTTGAAAGAAATTAATTGCATTCATGGTTTGAAATAAATTAAAAGAAAAAAACCTGGAAGATGTGATAGATATATTGGCCCTTTCTCCTATTTTCATGTCATCATGATCATCAGCGTCTATAGACAATGCCTTGTTTATGCAACCATTCTTTCCTATCCTCAGCTCCTCACTTTATTTCATAGTAAGAATCATAATGGAGACTCTGTGCCAAGTCTTGAAGGAAGTTTTTCCTCGGTTGTCCTTGGCCGTTCTTCCCCGTGATTATTCCTTCCAGCAGATTGGTAAGAAAGGTATTGTGTCGCATCTTGTGCCCAGTGAATTTAGCTACTCTTCTTTGCGTCATTAACATCAGTTCTCTCTTCCCTTGAATTTCTTCTAGACCACTTTAGTTTGTTCTCTCTTCAGTCCATTTAATACTTAGCATTTGTCTCCAGATCCACATCTCAAATGTTTCCAGTCATTTCCTATCCTGATCTCTGATTGTCCAAGATTCACAGTCATGGAATAGCACACTCCATACAAAAGAAATCACAAATTTCTTCCTAATTCCAAAATGGCTTCTAAATTTGCAGTATCCAGTATTCGGGAGATAGTAGGTTTGAACCCCACTGTCGGCAGCCCTGAAAATGTTTTCTGTGGTTTCCCATTTTTACACCAGCCCTGGGGCTGTGCCTTAATTAAGGCCACGGCCGCTTCCTTCCAACTCCTAGCCCTTTCCCGTCCCATCGTCGCCATAAAACCTATCTGTGTCGGTGCGACGTAAAGCAACTAGAAAAAAATTTACACTGATTAAAAGATTTCTATTATTACTAAACACCTGTTTGGCAAGTGCTATTCGCCTGTTATCATTGGTGATCAGGCTTCCTACATAAGGGAAACTGGTGGCTTGTTCCACTATCTTGTCAGTAAGCTTGATGTTGGTTTGAATTCGTTCAGGGTGTTTACTCACAACTAATATCTTGGTCTTCTTGACATTAATGTTTAAGCGTGAATCTGACAATGCTAATGACAATACATTCAGGATCTTAGACAACTCTTTCTCGGAGTCTGCTACAATTGCGATGTCATCTGCAAATCAAATGCATTGGATATGGTGCCCATTTACATTTACTTCTTTGGTATTTGCCTTAATCTTATTTATGGCTTCTTCGATGAATACATTAAAAAGGTATGGTAAGAGAGAGCAGCCCTGTCTTATACCTTTCAGGATTTTTGTTGTCTGGATAGTTCCTCCAATATCTACCATTGTGATCTGTTCTTCATAGAGTCATAATATCAGTCTCCTGTCTTTCCAGTCCATACCTGTAGCTTTTCCCCAACTCACATTATTGAAAGCCTTTTCAATATCTACAAATGCTAGATAGGTACTCCTATTCATCTCCAACCTCCTTTGTAATATTTTTTGGAGAACTGGTCCTGATCATTTTGCAAATTTAATTTGTTATTTTTCCTGTTTCTTATTAGTATTGATAGTAGTTTTGGATGTATGAGAGAGCAGAGTTATGGTTCTGTGATTGGAACTTTTTATACTACTTCCCTTCTTTGGTATCATAACCGTTTTGCTTTTGATGAAGTCTTCGGGAATTTCACCATCATCACAGCATAGCATCTGCATCATGGCAAATAGAAGTTCTTTCAGTTTCTCTCCCATATTCTTATGCAGTTCCTCAAATACGTTATCTGGACAGGTAGCTTTATTTTCATGTAATCGCTGAAGTGTTGATTCAAACTCCCTCCTTGTTATTGTTGGACCTTTATCATTTTCCTCTACTTCCTGTTCTGGTTCAATTTTATGTCAGAAAATGAAGAATCACTCCAGTGTTGACACAAATAATTCTATAGTTATGATACCAGCACATTAACATCTGTAAGGTACTATTAAGCTCAGGTGATGAATACATCCATGCTACAAGAAATCTGAAAGAAGAAATAACTCTCTCACTACAATCCCTCAATGTCTTTCTATCTGACAATTTGCTACATCCTCACCTAGAAATAACTGACGCCAGAAAAGTGAGAAGAGTACTGAGAGAAAGGGCATTCAGTGAGTGGTGTAACTTGCAGCAGAAAGGAAGAGGTTTACACAATTAATATACTCCTGCCAACTCCTAGATTCAAGACCATTGAGGCTCGTCATGTAGTGAATGGCGTGAGGCAATTAAGATGAGAGTAAACATTTCAGCTGTTAGATCGGTACCAGGAAGATCTTTGTAGGCACTGCCTCAAGGAGTTTGAAACTCTTGTGCCTGTTATGAGGAAGTATTTTAAAGGAACAAACAAGTGTAAAATTAACCCTTCAAGCTGGTATTAAAAGTTGGCCAAGTTTTACCCTACAGCAGTAATAAATTTTAGGAAAATATCACAATATGACATGCTGTCACAAACATTGCTATAACTTCTAAACGACTTGTCTGATTTTGTTCAAATAAAGTGGATATTCAGTTCGTATCATTCAGATGTGGCATGCAAAGTAAAAAAAGTAAAAAATGCCTTATTGCCTTCTTACTGGAATAAAATTTGAATCAACAGGTGTCCATGACCACTCGGGTGAGCATTCACTTGTATTTCTATCATTATTTTTTTTTTTTATTTTTTTTTTTGCTAGCTGCTTTACGTCGCACCGACACAGATAGGTCTTATGGCGACGATGGGATAGGAAAGGCCTAGGAGTTGGAAGGAAGCGGCCGTGGCCTTAATTAAGGTACAGCCCCAGCATTTGCCTGGTGTGAAAATGGGAAACCACGGAAAACCATCTTCAGGGCTGCCGATAGTGGGATTCGAACCTACTATCTCCCGGATGCAAGCTCACAGCCGCGCGCCTCTACGCGCACGGCCAACTCGCCCGGTCTATCATTATTTACATCACATGTAATTTCCTGGTGTCATAATCATCATCACTAACACTTTCATTATCACTCGGACTATTCTCATCACTACTTTCACCTAATGTGCATTTGAGAGCTGCAATAGATAAATACAGACCATGCGAGGACGCTGCCATGTTGTTTACAACAATCGACGTTGATGAAACAAATTCCTTGTATGCCAACACAGTACCGCATTATGGTAGAAGATACTGCCCTGTGCTGCGAGCTGTGCTAAAAGTTCACGTTGGTAACCAACATTTGGCACGGAGATGTACATTAAAACATTGCTAGCCTAGTCCGTACAGGTATAAATCAAACCGCTCCTGGCTTATGTTTTAAAGGTCCATACACGTACACGTCAAACTGGCTTGCGTGGTTAAGTCATATATTGTATAGAGCAACAGGAAGAAGAAAAGGAACACATAATAGGATAAACACAATGGCCACGAACCTACTACTCTGTCGTAGCAGGAAGAGAGGTGATACTCCCTCGTGGCAGATAGGGGGTCCTGACCGGCTTGCCGGTGGACTTGAGCAAAATAAAATAACTCATGTGGACCAAAAACACAACCCCCTGTGGGTAGGGGATGCAGACGAAGAATACACTCATGGTATCCCCTGCCTGTCGTAAGAGGTGACTTAAAGGGATGATGACATTAGAATCATGAGAATACTTGTGATTAGTACTATTATGTGCAGAACACCATGGGTCTACATTACATAGGATCAGTACCATTATGCATGAAACACTATGGATCTTGGCATTGCTTGTGATAATGGTCATTGTGTATTTTCCACCAATGAGACTCAAACTGACTAACCACTTCATGCCTTAACGATCATGGCCATCAGGCAGACGATAGGCCTATGTACTTAAATAATGTATAACTGTTCGATTCTTCAGTTCATTGAAACTAATATATTGAATAAATAAATTGATAAGCTTCCTGAGAAAGAAACTACTTAATTAAACATAGCATGATATGTTTTGTTTTTTAAAGAACATGTTCACATTCTATCGAGTCATACTCAAATATTTAGAAAGTTGTAAACATTTATATTTAAATTCTATTTAAATCCTTAAATATTTTAAATTTCAAACTTATTTTAAGAGGAGTTAGGACAGAATTTTGAAAATTTTATAGCTTTTATCCAATTTTTCCCAAATTTAGTTGTTGCATTAAGGTACAATTAAACACACATTTTATCAAATTAGAGGCATGTAGCCATGTTGGTTCAAATGTTGTTTTAATTTTTTTTATACTTCAAAATTAGTCCCCTGCATTACAATTTTCGTATTATCAAGCTGAAATTTTGTTGACATTTAATAATGGGTGTTAGTATCAGATGAATACTATTCTGTCCAGAAATGTTTAAAGAAATCTATTTCTTTTAATTCAATATTAATCCAAACTGAACATATTAAAATTTAAAGTATTTTAACACTCATTACAAATTTAAATGCTTCTACCTTTCAGAACAATCTCACCAAGTTAAAACAAATTGTGATAAGAATTGCATCACAAGGAGCATTTTGTACAGAGCAAAATATTTAAAAATTTTAAAGCAAGAAAACAAAAGAATACCTACGAGGATGGTTTGAAACATTTTCGGAATCACTGCTAGATGTCAGTGCTAGAGCAACGAGGTTCCCGCGCAATAATCACACATCCTTTGTGAGTGAACACGTGGCGCGTCAGTGCTCTAGCTGCAGGAGTGTGGTAGTGACGACTCTTTGTTGTTGTTGTTCCTGCGTAGTGATTTGTGACAATGGGAAAATCTGAGATTCGAGCAGTTATTAAATACTTTGTAAAGAAAGGTATGAAAGCAAAGGAAATTTATGCCGACTTTCAGAACACACTGAGGGACTCTGCTCCTTCATTTTCAACTGTTGCCAAGTGGACCAGCGAGTTTAAATTTGGTGGGGAGAGCTTGGATGATGATCGCCATAGTGGATGGCCAAAAAGTGTTACGACCCCAGAATTTATCGCAAAAGTGCATAAAATGGCCATGGAGGATCGTCGACTGAAAGTGCGAGAGATTGCTGAAGCTGTAGCGATGTCTTCTGAATGGGTATATTATATTTTAACCAAAGAATTGGGTATGAAAAAATTATCAGCAAGATGGGTGCCGTTGCTCTTGACATTGGACAATAATCTGATCAAAAATTAGATGTTGGCTTTTCAGGCGTTTGCTCTATTAACGCACCAGATTGGAAATGTCTGAAAAAAGTCTGGCCCGTTTTCAGTGCAACCAACAAGATTTTATGCACCGGTTTGTGACTACAGATGAAACTTGGGTTTACTACTATACCCCAGAGAAAAAAACAGCAGTCAAAGCAGTGGAAGCTGATTCACCACCACCAAAGAACGCAAAGGCAGTGCGTTCGGCCAAAAAGGTCATGGCCTCAGTTTTCTGGGATGCAAAAGGCATTCTGCTGATAGATTATCTTCCTACTGGTCAAACAATTATGGGGCAATACTATGCAAACCTCCTAGACCAACTACAGGAAAAGATATGCGAAACAAGGCCTGGTTTGGCAAGGAAAAAGGTCATCTTTCATCAGGACAACACTCCGCTGCACACAAGTGTTATTGCCATGGCAAAACTTCATGAACTGGGGTACGAATTGTTGCCACATCCACCTTATTCACCTGATTTGACACCATCAGACATTTATCTATTCCCCAAGCTGTAAATTTTCCTCGGTGGACAGAGATTTTCTACAAGGGAAGAACTGACAGCCGAATTGGAGAGGTATTTTGCAGGCCTGGAGGAATCTTATTTTCGAGATGGGATCTAGGCATTGGAACATCGCTGGAGCAAATGCATTAGTCTACAGCGAGACTATGTTGAAAAATAAAAGCAGTTCCACCGAGGTAAGATACTTAATTCTAGTACATTCCGAGAACTTTTCAAACCACCTACGTACTAATTTCAGAACTGCCCTGCACCATACGTCTCCCCTTCAGACCTCCTAATTCTTCCTTCCTTGGATATTTTCTGCCACTTCTGATGTCATCTTCTCATTTTCTCTTGATGACGGCTTCTCTTTCTGCCCTGAGCCACAAGGTCATAACATATTGTGCTGCTTCAGGGCGTGTCGTAGGCCTTTAAATACATAGCACTCTCCTTTTAAATGTCCGCTAAGGGATTTAGAAATGGCAGAATGACTTAATTGACAGTATTATCTGATAGAGGAAGGAATGGACTATTTCTTTTACGAATAAAACAAAAACAGTTTTTTGGTCCTATAATAAAATATTTCAGTCGTATGAAAATCACAACCTGTTTCCAATCATTTGACCGGGTTAGGAATGGAATATTGTGCCGGCTGCCGAAGCCTGTCACACTCCTCTGGGGCAACGGTTAATGAATGACAGATGAAATTAAATTATATTGGAGAGAGTGGCTGGAATGAAAGATGTCAGGGAAAACAGGAGTAACTGAAGAAAAACCTGGATTCGAACCACAGAACCCAGCGGCGAGAGGCCAGCATGCTGCCGCCTGAGCCATGGAGGCTACAAATATTTCAGTTCCTACAGTGCTGTAATACTTTGTTGCTGATGTGAGTCCAGCTGGCTAGTTAGTTTGTTAACTTCCCGTTCATAATTCATTGTTTGCAATTTTCTGTTACGTAATGCTCCAGTTAAGACAAATGGCATGCTGAACTGTACTTTTAGGTTTTATTACTACTATTCTTGCTGCTCTTCAGTATTGCTCTTGGAAAAGTTATTAGATCACTGAAATTAGTTCCGGCGGGAATACATCTCGGACAGTATCATAAAGTGCTTGCGTATGCAGATGATATTTTACTCATAGGGAGAAATGGGATTGAAATACGGAAATTGTTCATTGAATTTAAGGAGACAGCATTAAAATTAGGCTTCAGAATTAATGACCAAAAGACTCAGTACATGATTATAGAAAGAAATATTGACGTGAATGAGAACTGGTCACCTCTGATTATTGGTAAACATACTTCTGAACGAGTTGAGCTTTTCAAGTTCCTAGGAGTTGTGATTAGTGAACAGAATCAAAGAGAAGTGGAAATCAAAGTTAGAATACCGAACGCTAACAAAGCTTTCTACAGCTTCTATTGGGATCAAAATTTTTGATGAGAAATACAAAGCTGAAAATATACAATACTTTCATCAGGCCAGTTCTAACTTGTGGTTCAGAATCATGGTGTTTAACAAAAACAGAAGAACATCACTTCAAGGTTTTCGAAAATAAAGTCTACAGGAAAAATTTGGACCATATTTTGATTCTGTATCTCAAACCTGGAATAAGAGATCAAATAAAGAAATGCACTCACTATCACAGCAAGCACCAATAATCAACACCATCAATTCTAGTAGATTTCGATAGGCTGGTCATCTTCTAAGGATGGAAAATGATAGGATGGTCTTATGAATCTTTAAAAAAGAACTTACAGGAAAAAGACCAGTGAGAAGACCATGCAGCTCCTGGAAAAACAAAATCTTCAAGCTAAGAAGACGTCTGAATGTGAACAACTGGCAAGAACTCGCACAAAGCAGAGTTCAGTGAAGGCAATTTGTGAGATCGGTGCTGGATCTTCATGTCCTATAGAAACCTGCTGAGTGAGTGAGTGACTGACTGACTGACTGATTATTTGGAACACCTGATGACTCAAATATGTATTAATATTATGTAACTAATACCTATCTAGGTTAGTCCTAGGGAGAACACTGCTGTCATAAGAAGCAATAAGTTAATCAGATTTGGAAATGGATCCACTCTTCTTCCTCTTCTTCTTCTTTCCTTGCCATCTATGTGCCCATAACGGACATTCCCAAGTATCGCTCAAAGAGTATTCCTTTCGGTTAGATGTCTGCGCCACTGGAATGCTGTTTCTCTTCAAATCTTCAAAGCCTTTTTGGCTGTTCATCACCACATTGCTCTAGGATATCGTTACTCTCTCCTTAGATCCTCGATGGCAGGAGCTCTGTGTGTGGGATGATCTTTATCTCAACAATGTATGTTTTTTGTACCAGCATAACTGCCGCTCCTCGAGCTACTGGGCAAGTTGGCCATGCGGTTAGGGGTGTGCGGCTGTGAGCTTGCATCAGGGAGATAGTGGATTCAGACCCCACTGTCAGCAGCCCTGAAGATAGTTTTCTGTGATTTCCCATTTTCACACCAGGCAAATACTGGGCTGTACCTTTATTAAGGCCATGGCCACTTCCTTCTCACTCATAGACTTTTCCTCTCCCATCGTCACCATAAGTCCTATCTGTGTCGATCCGACGTAAAGCAGATTAAAAATAGGAACATTCCTCCAGCTTCTGAGTATTAAACATTCCTCGCATGTGCTGATTGCACTATCAGTCAGTTAGAGTGACACCCGCTGACCATCGCAGCATCTGCCTCTGTGATGTGCATTTGCTGATCATGCTTCTTGTGCCTTGCCCAACATTCAGTGCCATAAATGAGGGGTAGGTCTGATGAGAGTCTTATATATCTTGCCTTTCAGCTTTACAGGCATCTGCCTGT
Source organism: Anabrus simplex (assembly GCF_040414725.1). Lineage (NCBI taxonomy): Eukaryota > Metazoa > Arthropoda > Insecta > Orthoptera > Tettigoniidae > Anabrus > Anabrus simplex. The sequence goes on along the minus strand of NC_090278.1, from coordinate 37,192,230 downwards.
CACACAAGACACTTCTTAGCAAATACCGTTTTGTCCATCCAACATTTATGCGGTGCTTCACATCATCATCGATCATGATATCAGTGCCAATAACAGAGCCCAAGTATTTGAATTTGTCCATCATTACCAGCAGTTCACCTAATAGGTAGACTGTATTAGGTGGACCTTGAACTTCTGGCTTGGCGAAGTTACAGAACATATACTCCGTCTCTTTATGACAAATTCTGAGTCCATTTGTCTTCAGTGCTCCCCTTGAAAGTTCTAAGACTGCTTCAACTCCTTCACGTATTTAACCAACTAGCATGATGTTGTCCACATGATCCAATCTCTTTCTTTTTTAAAAATGATGTTATGCTATGAAGAGAAATTAATTCCTCATCGTCTCTTGATGGTGAAGAAATACTGATGTTCCTTTTGTGTCATACTGTACCTACATGCTATTGATCAATTCCATAATACATATCATATGTCTCATTTGCAGGTTAAGCTGTGGTTTGATGCGGGTGCACTACAGCTCGTAGTGACGGTAGTCTGCGCAGCAGGCCTTACACCGAGAAGTAATGGCCAGCCCCGTAATCCATATGCCAAACTGTTCCTGCTTCCTGACCGGAGGTAATTTATTGTTGTTTAATTTTATGTGTCAAGTAATTGAAAAATGCTATGCTTGTATTTCGTAGATCTAGCGAAGGCATACGACAGATTACCAGATTACCATGGTGAGGGATTGTGGTATCAGGGAATCTAAGGCATTTATGTTGATGATCAGGCAGCAGTGAGAATAATTACTGGATTGATGGGGAGAAAATTGCTTATGGGGATCACTTTAAGTACCCAGGTGTTAATATAAGGAAATATCTTCATTGAAGTAATCGCATAAATGGGATTGTAAATAAAGGGTACAGATCTCTGCACATGGCTGTGGGGGTATTTAAGGGTTGTTGTAAGGATGTAAAGGAGAGGGCATATATCTCTGGTAAGACCCCAACTAGAGTATGGTTCCAGTGTATAGGACCCTCACCGGGATTACTTGATTCGAGAACTGGAAAAATCCAGCTGGAAAAGCAGCTTGATTTGATCCAGGTGATTTCCGACAAAAGAGTAGAGTTAGAAAAATGTTGCAAAGTTTGGGCTGGGAAGACTTGGAAGAAAGTAGGCGAGCTGCTCGACTAAGCAGTGTGATCAGAGCTGTCAGTAGAGAGCTTGCGTGGAGTGACATTAGTAGATGAATAAGTTTGAGCGGTGTTTTTAAAAGTAGGAATGTCACAGTATGAAGATAGAGTTGGAATTCCAGCGAACAAATTTGTGCAAATACCATATTAATTTGTAGGAAGAGGAGGAATTATTTACGAAAACTAGGTTAACAACTGATAGAGAACTGGATGACTGCCCTAAATGCAGATCAGTGGTGATTGATTGATGGCAGAATGAGTTACAGGAGTCAGACAAGAATGTCATTCTTCACCCTTAATATGCATAATACACATGAATCAGTTACTGAAAGGTATGAAATGGCAGGGACGGATTAAGCCAGGTAGAAATGTATTAAGAGCTTTGGCCTATGCTTGATGATTTGGTCTTGATAACAGTGTGTGCTGAAAACTTGTGATCTAATATTTTGAAGCTTGAAAAGAGATATTGTGTGAGAATTAGTATTTCCTAGACTGAAGTGATGTCAGTAGAGGAGAAATCGAAGAGTGCTGAATGTCAGGTTGGAACAGGTGGATCGTTTGAAGTATTTAGGATGTGTATTCTCCCAGGATCAAGGTGCAGCAAGGCTAATGTTGTGAGCTCACAAATAGGATCAAGAGTATTCTGTCCCCGTTACCAGTGTAATAAAGAAGAGCGGACTTTAGTGGTATCCCCCTGTGGGTGAGGGCGGTAGAATAACACCCACGGTATTCCCTGCCTGTCGTAAGAGGCAACTAAAAGGGGCCTCAGGGGCTCTGAACTTTGGAGCGTGGGTTGGCGACCACGGGGCCTTGAGCTGAGTCCTGGCATTGTTTCCACTTACTTGTGCCAGGCTCCTCACTTTCATCTATCCCATCCGACCTCCCTTGGTCAACTCTTGTTCTTTTCCGACCCCGACGCTATTAGGTTTGCGAGGGCTAGGGAGTCTTTCATTTTCACGCCCTTCGTGGCCCTTGTCTTCCTTTGGCCGATACCTCATTTTTCGAAGTGTCGGACCCCTTCCATTTTTTCTCTCTGATTATTTATATAGAGGATGGTTGCCCAGTTGTACTTCCTCTTAAAACAATAATCACCACCACCACTTTAGTGGTATGGACACATTGTGAGAATTAGCAGCGAAAGGCCTGCCATAAAATATGTTGACCATACTGTCAGAGGAAAAAGATCAAGGGCAAAAGCCCTGGAAATACTGGATAGAAATGGTAAAATCAGATGCAGAGGAGAGAGATCACAGATGTGAAGATGACCTGGAACAGAAGATGTATGAAGACAAGAGAAGATGGTGTGTACCTGTACACCACACCCGAGAAACTAGTGTTGGAAAATAATGATAATGATGATTATGATGATGATGGTGATGAGTAAGAACTCGTACCATTGGATGAAATTACCTTTACATTGGTCTGTTTTCAGATGGAAGTGAATTACTCAGGATATCATATTCATCTATATATATATATAAAAGTCATTGTATGTATGTGGGTGGGTGGGTTTGTACCACATCTCCTCCCAAACCATTGGAGCGATTTCAACCAAATTTGATACACTTATGACTTGGTATCAGGAGACAAACCGCGTGGGGGTAAGACATCCCAAACACCCCTGGGGGCGGGGGGGCGAGGGGGGTCATATATAAAAATAAATGAAAATAGTGTCGAATCCATACTTTTCGGGATCGCTGAGATGAATAGTGACACTCCGATATTTTTAAAGTCCAAGTTCAGCCCCCCTTTGGGGTGGGGGCTAGGGGGGAGTGATATATAAAAATAATCGAAAATAATGTCGAATACATAGTTTTCGGGGTCGCCAAAGTGAATAGCGACACTCCGAATTTTCAGTATCAGGAGACAAACCACGTGGGGGTAAGACACGCCAGGAACCCTTAGGGGCGAGGGACGAGGGGGGTCATAAATAAAAATAAACGAAAATAGTGTCGAATCCACAATTTTCGGGGTCGCTGAGATGAATAGTGACACTCGGATATTTTTTAAAGTCCAAGTTCAGCCCCCTTTGGGATGGGGGCGAGGGGGAAGTGATATATACAAATAATCGAAAATAGTGTCAAATACATAGTTTTCGGGGTCGCCAAAGTGAATAGCGACAATCCGGATTTTCAGTACCACGAGACAAACCACTTGGGGGTAAGACACGCCAGGAACCCTTAAGGGCGGGGGGCGAGGTGGGTCATAAATAAAAATAAACGAAAATAGTGTCGAATCCACACTTTTCGGGGTCGCTGAGATGAATAGTGACACTCCGATTTTTTTAAAAGTCCAAGTTCAGCCCCTTATAGGGTGGGGGCGAGGGGGGAGTGATATATACAAATAATCAAAAATAGTGTCAAATACATAGTTTTCGGGGTCGCCAAAGTGAATAGCGACACTCCGGATTTTTGGTATCAGGAGACAAACCACGTGGGGGTAAGACACCCCCAGGAACCCTTAGGGGTGAGGGGCGAGGGGGGTCATATATAAAAATAAACGAAAATAGTGTCGAATCCATACTTTTCGGGGTCGCTGAGATGAATAGTTACACTACGAATTTTTTAAAAGTCCAAGTTCAGCCCCCTTTGGGGTGGGGGCGAGGGGGGAGTGATATATACACATAATCGAAAATAGTGTCGAGTCCATACTTTTCGTGGTCGCTTAGGTGAATAGTGACATCCCGGGAATTTTTAAATTCCAAGTTCAACCCCCTTTAGGGTGGGGGACAAGGGGGGAGTGATGTATAAAAGTAATCGAAAAGAATGTCCAGTACTCTTCGGGGTCGCTGAGATGAATACTGACACTCCGGATTTTTACTATTAGGAGACAAACCACTTGGGTTAGGGCACCCCAGGAACCCATAGGGGCGGGGGGCGAAGGGGTGAGATATAAAAATCATCGAAAGTAGTGTCGAATGCATACTTTTGGGGTCGGTTAGATGAATAGTGACACCCCGGGATTTTTTAAAGTCCAAGTTCATCCCCCTTTGGGGTGGGGACCAAGGGGGAGTGATATATAAAAATATTCGTAATTAGTGTCGAATCCACAGTTTTTAGGGTCGCTGAGGTGAATAGTGGCACTCTGGACATTTAAAGTCCAAATTAAGGCCCCTTTTGTGGTAAGTGGTTAGGAAGGGAGTTAGATATAAAATAATCGAAAATAATGTCACATCCATGGTTTTAGGTGTCGCTTAAATGAGGAGTGACACTCCGGTTGTCGTTTAAGTCCAAGTTGATCCCCAATTGCCAGGCGGGTGAGAAGGAGTCAAGAACAGAAAACATCCAAATGACCGAGATTAGGGATGTTTTTTGTACGTTCCAGTATAACTGTCAGCAGAACTTAATACAAATATTACCTACTACCTGAAAAAAAAATACTAAGGGGAAAAGACACCCCTTGAAGCCTTAGATAAGGGTACAAAATGTAATTAAGACTGAAAATGACCGATATTAGTGTTGAATCCATACTTTTCGGGACTACGGGAACAATTTAAAACAAACTTGGTCACTTATGACTCATTATCAGGAGACAACGTGCGTGGAGGTATGACAACCCTAGCACACCTACGACGGGATGAGATGTAGAAATAATCGAAAATAGTGTTGAATCCATTCTTTTCGGGGTCGCTGAGATGAATAGTAACGCTCCAATTTTTTTAGAAGTCAAATTTCTGCCTCCTTTAGCATAGCGGTGAGAAAAAGTGAAAAACAAAATTTCGAAAATGACGGAGAGAATGGACGCATGTGTGTATACTGGACCTACTGTCTGGAGAAATATACCCTAGGGGTAAGAGACTCCTAGCCTCTAAAGTAGGGGAGGAATGTAAATATTAACCGAAAACGACCGAAATTTGGGTCTAATCCATAGTTTTCGGGGTCGCTGAGATGAACTGTAACACTCTGGATGCTGTTTAAGATAAAGCTCAGTCCTACTCGGCAGGCGGATGAGAACTGGCAAAAAATTGAAAACGTCCAAAGGGACACAGTTTAAGGATGTATGTGTGTATGTTTTAGCATATCTTTCAATCAAACTTGGTATACACATGACTTACTATATAGAAAACATTACTGTGGGGGTCAGATACACTTAGCCCCCGCTGGTGTTGGAGAATGAGAGGGGCTGACTTGCAAAAATAAGGAAAATAACCAATATTAATGTCGAAATCCATTGTTTATGTGTCGCTGATACAAACTGTGACGCTGTGGATAGCGTTTAAGTCCACGTTCAGCCTCCATCGAGGCAGGAGCTGAGAAGGGCTTAAAAGTAAATAGTATAAAATGACCGAGATTAGTGTCTACTCGAAAATTAAATACTCTAAAACTTGAAATCAGATACATCTAAATAACTATAAAACTACATGATAAGTCGTAAAATCAACATCTCAAAAATAATTCTATAAGCATTCACTTCACACTCAACTAACTGGTAATACAAATATTAAAGGTAAACATTCAAAAACTATCCGGGCAACGCCGGGTACTACAGCTAGTAAGTTGATAAAGAAGCAGCAATCCAGAAAGGAATGAGGCAAGGCTTGCAGTTTGTCCCCCCTGCTTTTCAATGTCTCTGTAGAACAGGCAGTAAAGGAAATCAAAGAGGAATTAGAAAATGGAATCACAATTCAAGGAGAGGAAATCAAAACCATCAGATTTACTGATGATATTGTTAGGCCATATCTTATCTCAGTCTGCAGATGTACAGAAATTGCTTAATGGTATGGACAGAATCTTGTGTAAGGAGTACAAGATGAAAATAAGTAAGTCCAAAACAAAAGTAATGGAGTGCAGTCGAATGCAGTCAAGTGATACAGTAAATATTAGATTAGGAAATTGAATTTTAAAGGAACTAGATGAATAATGTTACTTGTGTAGTAATATAACTAACAATGGCAGAATTAAGGAGGACATAAAATGTAGACTAACACAAGCAAGGAAGGCCTCTCTTAAGAAAAGAAATTTATTCATTTCGAGCATTGATACAGGAACTAGAAAGATGTTTCTGAAGACTTCTGTGTGGAAAGTGACATTGTATGGAAGTGAAACATGGACGATAACTAGCTCAGAAAGAAAGAGAATAGAAGCTTTTGAAATGAGGTGTTACAGAAGAATCCTGAAGGTGAGTTGGTTAGATCGCATCATGAATGAAGAGATACTGAATATAATTGGTGAGAGGAGATCGATTTGGCTAAATCTGACGAGAAGAAATAGAATGATACGACATGTCTTGAGACAGCCAGGACTTGTTCAGTTAGTTTTTGAGGAAAGTGTAGGCAGTAAGAACGGTGGGATTACATCAAGGTATGGATATGACAAGCAATAGGTACATATAAATGAAAAGGTTAGCACAGGACAGGGTTGCATGGAGGGCTGCATCAAACCAGTCTATGGACTGTGACTCATACAGCTAGAAATTAGATGTAACAGGCAGATAAGTGACAAGAATGACCACTGAAAGAAAATTATATAATTGGTTCACCTTATTCAATACACAAATGTGTCTTAAAAGAAACTAAGAAAAATCACACAGCGCGTACATGTGGACCAATTATATAATTTTTTTTACCCAAATTCGGAAGTCTTATATTGCAATGACTGCCAATACAAACAGGTGGGAATAATGGCAGGAGGGCATTTGCAATGAGAAAATAATGTTTAAGTTAGGAATGAACTCGATGGATATGTAATGACTCGGTCTTGATGACAGTGTGTGCTGAAAACCTGCCATGTTATACCTTGGATAGAAATAATTAGTTTTAATTGGAATTCATTGAAATGGACTTCTTTTATATCTGTACACTTTGAACAACAGAAAACATAAAAATCTATTGTAAAAGTAATAATTATCGTATGGCCTTAGCTGCCGATTAGATGCACATCAGTTTCTGCATTCCATTTTTATCTGCCATCTGGTATTTCAAGATTTACTGTCATCAAGTCTGCATTACCAGTGCATGTTATATTATATACACTCCCACGTCTCACTAATATATGAATTGACAACAGTGCAGGAGACTTGGTTTTGTGCATGCATGTCCAGCACAGAGTAAGTAAATTTGCAGATAAAATGCGTGGACCAGTGTTGTAAAAACCTCCAAGATCTTCTGAAAATTAAGGTTGTGCAGTTGTGAGCTTGCATTTGGAAGTTTGTGGGTTTAAACTGCAACACTGGCAGTCCTGAAGATGGTTTTTCATGGTTTCCCTTTTTCACACCAGGGTGCACTTTGGAAGTTCAATTACATTTCCTATTAGAAAATTATTCTCTGTAAGCAATTTAAATATTCTGTTTTCTAATATGTTTTCATATGTCTTTTCAGTGAAAAGTCAAAGAGGAGAACAAAGACTTTAGCCAACACCAATGACCCTAAGTGGAACCAGACATTCATTTACTCTTCTGTTCGGAGGGCAGACTTGAAACTTCGAATATTGGAGGTGACTGTGTGGGACTACGTTCGTTATGGGGCCAATGATTTCTTGGGAGAGGTATGTTTTTTAAAAATTGTATTCTCTGTATAATCATAAACGTGCATCTGGCATAAAAGAAGAAACTCTTATACTGCTCTGTTTTAAACATCTGAAATTTTAAAGAAAATAAATGTATGGTAGGTAGTTATTTGGAGAGTTCAGTGTATATTTTCATATTTAATAAACCATTAACCTACCAACCACAAGTAACAAACATGCCTTGAGGCATTGACCCTTACTATGTCTTTGAATTTTCTAAACAAACAAATAATTTATTAGGAATGTCAGTAGGGATACACATCCACATTTTATATGTTATATAACATCTTAGAATTTTATGATATCCAATTTCTACTACTATTTTACATTAAATATAATTTCATTCCTTTTCATAAAATTGAGACTATGTGCTCAAAAGCAGGAATACCCTTGTTTTAGCTGAATTGAGAAAAAAAACCTCATAACTGGTTAAAGTAAATTCGGTACAGAAAAATCAGACATATTGACTTTATTGAAGTATTTTGTTGCTTTTATTTGATTACCACAGGTCAAAAGTAAGCAAAAAGTATAGTGGCAATAAGTCTAGTTACAAAGCCAGGCTGACTGACTCAAATGGTTGAGGCGCTGACCTTCTGATCCCAACTTGGCAGGTTCGATCCTGGCTCAGTCCGGTGATATTTGAAGGGGCTCAAATATGTCAGCCTCGTGCTGATATATTTACTGGCAAGTAAAAGAACTCCTGTGGGACTAATTATTATTATTATTATTATTATTATTATTATTATTATTATTATTATTATTATTATTATTATTATTATTATTATTATTATTATTATTATCTAGTTATAAAGAGCTTGCAACAGATCTGTATACTGTAAACAAAATAAGAGTTTTGGCTGTACTTTGGTCAGAATATCTAAAAGTTGTTATTGTTATGTCGGTCATGTCCAGAATAAGAAGGAAATGCAATTCTTAAATTTTCATCTGTATGTATGTGCATCAAGAGAAAATGACTGAACTGAACTTAATGCAAATCTGTAGTTAAGATCAGGGGAGAAAGCACTACAATCTAGATGATAAATAATTTTATTCATGCTGGATGAAATAGTAATTTAGGTTAAGATCTAAAAATGAATTCTCACATCAGTAGTGTAGCCAGGATTGACCGATGGTGTGCACATGCATGTCATTATAAGGACAGTGATACAAGTAAATTAAGTTGATACTCAGATTGAAGTACTAGTACACAACAAAATCTTACATTAAAATACAGAACAAAAACAGTATGATGAAGGTGAATAGTTTTACAGCGAATGGTATGTTCAGAAATCTAAAAGCCAACTTAGAACATAGATTCAAGAAATCTGTTGGGTTTAGAATTATGTCTCTGTGAATGTTCAAAAGAGGCAACCCCTCAATTTAACTTTCACTTGTTTATTTCCTTTTGTAAAAATTTCATCACGGATTTCTAACCCCCAGTAACCACCCCTTGGCTATGCCCCTGTCTGAAATATCTCCGTTCATCACATTGATAAATGGTACATAACAAAACTTGCAGAAAATCAAATTTCCTATCTTATGCACAATACAAATTGAACCTAATTGAATACTAAGGGAAATATTTATAATTTTTGATTAATTTACAGCAGAATCTGTTTTAATGAAGAGAGGAGGAATAATAAATTCTGATCTTCCATGTCTCATACGTTTTTATCATAGTGGAAAGTTACCAGCGAGTAGACATCTGTATGATGTGCAGTCTGAGGAGGAGCTGAGCAGTTTGATATCTTTCTTCTTTTTCTTGTAATTTTCTAGACCATACATATTCTGATAACTACTGCTGCATGACACACTGGTCCATCATGCTGTTCGAGCTATGGAGGTGCTGATAGGAATGGGAAGTTTACAGTCACCAATTAGATTGCTGGTCTTGTTTACACGAACCACCTACATGGCCGACTTGTCGAAAATAGAATCAGTAGCTTGTCTTCTGTACAGTGGTCAAAGAGGCAGTGTTGCTAAATCTCCACATGGCTTAAGACAGGCTTGAGAGCACCAGTCGAGGAAATAAGCTTCTCTATGGGAGGCATTTGAACACGGACTTCCGTGCTGACAGGATAGCCCCATAGCAAGTACACCACTGTGACATCAGCTGGAACCCTTAGTGTGCTTGTGTTTGAAGCTGATTCCTCGGCATAGTTCTCAAGCTGCTCTTAAGCCGCATGCAGATGTAGCAACGTCATCTCGTGAAGGCCATTTGAATTAGCTCTCATTGTGATATGATCTCATTGGCTAGCTTCAGGAGCTGATAAAATAAAATCAGTGTGAGATATCGAATTACTGTTTTCAAATTATTTATCGGTTTGACCAACTCTCTAACGCTTATACACCCAGTTCACATTGTTTCTGACCACCCTGTATATTCATTGTAATGCCTGCCATGAAAACCTTATCATAGTCCATAACACCTAGCAGTTCTCATTCATCATTTTTATGTTGGTCCTGCTTTAATGGGACATTTTTCAGAGTACATCTGCTTCCATCTAGAACACTCAGGTCGTTTACTGACATTCGCCACATTGTGCCACTGGTGCTCATAAAAGCTGTGAGAGTGCTGTCATCATCATCATTACTCAAGCAAGCAAGCAAGCAAGATGGCGGAGAGCTCAGTCATAGTGTAAAGTGTGTGTCAAGGCTAACTCGTAAATCTGCAAGATAAACAGCAACTAAGTGCCATTCGCGACCTAATCTCCATAGTTTTAATAATCACCGTCCAATACTGACAAAAATCATGACGCTACGGGATCTAGTTCAAAAGGTATCGGCAATTGAAGATGCGATGCAGCATTTTCGCGCCCAACTCAAGAAGGCGACCAGCAGCGCCAACCGGGAGGAGAAACTACAGCGGCTGGAGGAGGAGCTCTGTGCGTTTCAAGAGAAAGTGTCTGGTGAACTGAAAGACATAAAAAACAATATTTTAAAAATAGAGGAAAAGCTGGACGAGCAAAGAGAACAGATGGACGAAGCGGAACAATACAGCCGCCGAAACTGTCTAATTTTGCATGGCGTCCCGGAAGCACCAGGTGAAAACGTGTACGCTAAAGTATTATCAACTATTAAAGAAAAACTGGATATCGAGCTTAATATGTCAGACATTGACCGTTGCCATCGACTAGGTGTTCCGATTCAACGGCTGATGTGGTTGCCACGGGTAAACGCCCACTGATTATTAAGTTCCTGCGGTACCAGGATCGTGACCGCATTTGGAGAGCTAAACGTCGGCTAAAAGGCACGCACCTTCTCCTGACGGAATCGCTCACGGATACCAGGAAAAACATTTTAAATCGTGCACGAGATCACTTTGGCTTAAATCGTGTCTGGAGCCAGGACGATCGCATTGTGCTATGTGACAATGGACGAAAGGTGTTAATTACTACAATGGTACAACTTGTTAGTTTAATGTAAAACACGAGTGAGCATTGATACGGACTCATTACTGAGATGGCATTAATGGATAATGTTGTAGTTTTAAGTAAATGTGCGTGTATGTGTGTGAGTGAATGTGATTGTGCCCCTGGAAGTACTTGCGGTGAGAACAAGGTGAGTAAGCAGAAGTCTTTTCTAGATAATGGCTAGTCACAATACAAGTGCTATTTCTACCGATTGTGGTGACCTTGATGTCAGTGACCCGCTCCCACCCCCTTCCCAGTCGCCCCCTTCACCCTACCCTTCAACAACGTCAGTGGGAAACATTCTCAGGGAAAGTCTTTCAAGATATCGGCGAGCCCTACAGTGTTGTCATATTAACGCGCAATCGTTAATGGCTCACATTGACGAAATACAGTCCCTCTTTCATGATAGTAATACCTTGCACTGCATATGTGTAACTGAGACTTGGTTACAACCCTCACTAAACTCAGGCCTGGTTGAATTAAATAACATGACTTTACACCGTCTAGACCGAAGAAAACGTATAGGGGGAGGGTGTGCTATATACTGTCGTAATGACCTCAAAAGTAAAATAGTGGCTACTTCAGACCAGACAATTCCCAGTCGACCTGAGTTTATGTTTATAGAAGTTTTGGCTAACAATCAAAAAGTACTGATCGGAGTAGTTTATAAACCCCCAGACGTAAGACATATATCGGACCTTGAAATTTGCTTAGCCAAGTTAATTCCACTGTACGAAAATATAATTATACTTGGAGATTTTAATACAAATCTGCTGACTGCGACAAACGACTCATTGCATTTACAAAATATGTTCTTTAGCTTAGACCTGAACATCCTACCTCTAAATGCTACTAACCATCTACATACAGTAAACCGGACGACTCATTACTTTGATTGACTTGATCATAACTAACAATACTCAGAAAGTTTTAAATCACGGACAGCTTGCAGTGCCAGGTATTTCTACCCATGATCTAATATATGTCTGCTATTCATTAAAGATGCCAAAATATGAAACTAAATATATAACACGCAGGGATATAAAAAATCTGGACAAGGAAAGAATACGACACGAAGCATATTATCTGCCGTGGAACGATATTTTACACATGGATGATATTGACGTAAAAATAAATAAACTATCTGATCTGGTGTTAGAACTGTATGACAGATTTGCTCCCAAGAAAGAGATCCGGGTGACTCGACCACCTTCTCCGTGGTTGACTAGTGAGATTAAATCCGAAATGGTAAAGCGTGACTCATGGTACAGAAGGTTTAAACGAACGGGTAATGCTAATGACTTTGAAAATTACCGCGTTCTCCGCAACAGGGTTAAACAGTTAATCAGAAACAGTAAATATAAACACATATGTCAAGCATCGAAATGCAAGAACTCGACAGAAATATGGAAACAATTACGAACGATGGGTATAGGTTGAAAGTTACTAAAGCAGGCGCCGAATGTATCCCTTGATGACTTAAATGTACACTTCACGTCGGCTGAATCCACTGTAAGAGCAAATAATAATAATAATAATAATAATAATAATAATAATAATAATAATAATAATAATAATAATAATAATAATAATAATTTTTATAACAATAATAATAATAATAATATTCATTTTATGCCAATTCAAGATACATTTGTGTTTAAAGAGGTTGGTATAAATGACGTAAAACGAGTTATGTATTCTCTCAGATCAAATGCTGCTGGACACGATGGCATACCTCTGTCTTTCTACAAATACATCATTGGCGCCATTCTGCCGATCGTAACACACATTATTAACTACTGTTTAACCCAAGGAATTTTCCCTACGGCGTGGAAGGATGCCCTTGTCATCCCAATCCCAAAAAAGGATGGACCCAGTATTCCTTCAGATTACCGACCAGTTTCTATCCTACCACCCTTGTCCAAAGTGCTGGAACGCCTGGTACATGAACAAATCCTTACGTACTTACATAAATATGCTTTACTCGACTCTTACCAATCAGGCTTTAAGAAAAAACATAGTACCATGACAGCTCTGCTGAAAGTGACAGATGACATTAGATATGCAATGGACAACAAACAAGTGACAGTACTTACTCTTTTAGATTTCAGTAGCGCATTTGATACTGTTGATCCTAGGTTGCTTCTTTCCAAATTACAGTCCTTAAACTTTAGCCAGAAAGTGCTGGAATTTTTCTATTCTTACCTCACAAACCGCCGGCAGTGTGTGGTTGCAAATAATAATAAATCAACGTGGCGAACAAAAAATATTGGTGTTCCACAAGGGTCAGTCCTAGGCCCTCTCCTATTCACTTTATATATAAATGATATCACCAGATCAATTAAGCACTGCAAGTACCATCTTTATGCTGATGATCTGCAAATTTATTACCACACTAGAACTAATAATATACAACAAGCAATATGTAATGTAAACGCTGACCTTGAGCAAATTAATAGCTATGCAATTAAAAACAACCTTAAATGAAACCCCCATAAAACGCAAGCCATTATCATCGGTACATTAAAGAATCTTCACATTTTAAAACAAAATTGCATTCCTCCCGTAACTTTAAATAATACTGTTATACCTTATTGTGAATCAGTTTCTAACCTTAGTGTTATTATAACGGAAACTCTAAACTGGACAGCGCAAGTTAAGAATATCTGCAAAAAGGTTTATTGTGGCTTGCACCCCTTAAAACGTTTCAGAAATGTATTCCCTCGATCACTAAAAATTCAACTTGTTCGGTCATTATTATTTCCCATTTTTGACTACTGTGATGTAATTCTTACGGATATAACAAAAGAATTAAGCTTGAAACTACAACACACTCAAAATGCTTGTCTTAGATATGCTATGGATTTACGGTATGACGCTCGAGTTTCTCCTTACTATAAACAATTATCTTGGTTACGACTACATGACAGACGTAAACTACATGCAAATACTCTTGTGTACCAGGTACTTTTGGAAGACATCCCTGCTTATCTCTCCAGCAATTTTCGTCACCTTGGTTCTTTACATCCTCATGATACTCCCTCAGTGTCCCTCCTAGAAATACCTGTCCACCGAACAACCACATACCATCGATCATTTACTATCACCGCTTCGGGATGGTGGAATGCTCTTCCCAAAGACATCAAGGATGCTGCATCAAAAAGTATATTTAAAACCTCCTACCAGCAGTTCCTCGTTAAGTGCTTCCAGCAAGGTACAGTACCTGTATGAGTGGAACGAGTGATTGTGTGTGAAAATGATATATTATTGCACAATAAATTAAATATTGGTTTAATATGATTATGGAATAATAACAATATGTGTGTGGTTAAGTGTAAGAAAGGGCCAAGAGCCCTAACTTTGCCACAGAAAATAAAGGCTTTATCTATCTATCTATCTATCTATCTATCTAACTCATTTTGCTCATTGCTGAGCATCAAGACCTTATAACTCTATCATTTCTGTGTTGCAACCTTGACGAGATGCCTCCATCGAGAGTGGTTTCCAGCTTTCCTGAAGAGGTAGGCCGGTGATCATCTTCATCTGATCTAACAATCTGACTGCTGCTCTTCCTCATGGTCTACTGCTTTCAACTTTGCCTTGCAAAATGGTCTTTTTCAAGTTCTCTTCTGAAAATGTGGCTAAGGAACTGTAGGTAACACTCACTCTCTTGATGCTCAGTTCATCAGTAATGGAAACATTAGTTCTTCTTTCGTTTCCATCCAGGGAACATTCTCCGCCAACACCACATCTCAAAGGCATCTGTTTGATTTTTGTCTCTAGCATTCACGGTCTCTCAGCCGTGCAAAAGGACTGAGAACACTAGTGATTCCACCCAGCACATATTCATAGCTTTTGATAGTAGTTTAACCATTACAACATGACCTAGGACAGTACATCTTTTGATCTCTTTTTCATAGCTTCCTGTATCATTGATGACTGACCCTAAGTATATGAATTCCGTTACTATCTCCAGGTTCTTTAGACATCCTTTAAATTGGATTTGATCTTGCTGTTCAACTAACATTAGTTTGGTCTTTTTCATGTTTATCTATAGACCATAGTGAAGGCTTAATATTCTTCACTCTTGTAAACAAGTCGGTGAGTTCCTCTTCACTTCTTGCGATGAGGGAAGTGTCATCTACAAAGTGCAGGTTGCTAATTTTTGTGTTGCCAATCCATATTCCACCATTCCAGCCATCAAGAGCTCTCTTGAAGACATACTCTCCATAGACGCTGTAGTGTGTGTGAATTGGCCCAGTCTCGCAGTCTGTCTGGTGACAGTCAGTTGTATCATGGGAATGTATATTTGCAAAAAAATCACAATTAAAGAATTGTAAGGTTATCTCTACAATCAACTTTTCTTTTCTCTTTGTCCAGGTGGTAATAGAACTGAATGTTGCACCGTTAGACGAAGAACCAGAATGGTACTACCTAAGTGCTCACGAAGAGATCATGCCAACACATGGGGTAAGTATAGAAATAAATTATGAATTGTTTCATTCTACACTGCCAGACAAAAAGTAAGTTAAGAAAAATTAAGTTTCTGAACTGTATTTTAAAATTATGTTTGTTAGAATTTAATTTTTATTACCTTTTCCATTCATATATTTAAACATTTACTAAAAACAGCTTTGTTCAGCCTGTCTGGTCATTCTACTGGACTGATTTGCTTAATTTTTTAAAAATTCTTTCTGGAATTACCCACCAGCGAATTATTAGACATTGATAGATCTCTAAGATCAGTCAACTTTGAGTAATCCTAAAAGAAAATCACTAAATGACTATTCCAATAATTGCACGTGAAGGCTTACCCTAGGCCGCAATACATTCTGTACTTAGCAGGTTGCTAAGCGACTTACACTTTCATTAACATTCTGATATGTGATTTTCATCCTTAGTAATGTGATTGCACGTAGCCACGTTTGATTACTACCTGTGAAGCCAGAGACTATATGCTTCCTCATTTGATGGAAGAATACTATTCTCTGCTAGATATTCTTTGATTCTCAGACTTTCTCCAGCTTCTAAATATACCGTAAAGTGGGGTAACTTCGGCCATACAGGGAAACTTCGGCCACTGACGAATAGCAACACTTATTTTCTCCAGCCTCCTATACTGGAAATGATGAACCAATTGCAACAACTAAAATGCACATACAATAGAATGCTCTGTCAACACTTGGTAGTCCAAATAACATTGGCGGGCTCATTTTTGAGTCAATCAATTTTTTTTGCAGCCCCGACTATTGTCTTGTCTGGTAACAGCAGAAAACAAACTGTTCTCTAGCCCCAGCATTCGATTCTCCATTCCAGTGGTTTATGGGGTCAAAATGTAAGTTTGTCTGGTAACTGATCAACACAATTTGATGCATTTTAATCAAATAGGTTTTTCAGGGAATAGTTTTGTGATAAAAGTTATCCTCTTCCCGGGTAACTTCAGCCATGGCAAGAACGTACAGGAAAACATTACTCGGCTGCGGATATTGTAATTACAATCTTATTTACTTCAAGAACGCTTTAGAAGAGATTAATACAGGCACAATAACAATAAACGGGGAAAAATAAATAAATAGACGGATATCAGTTGACATGGACAATACACATTTAAGAACTTGATGCTGGCCCAGATATTTTCTAATTTAGAAGACGGTGTATTATGAGAACAGTCTACAAGATTGCTTCTTTTCCAACTGCCTTTTCTCTCTATACAATTGGACTTTATGATTTCCGTACCTTTTATTTATTTATTTATTTATTATATTATATTATATTATATTATATTATATTATATTATATTATATTATATTATATTATATTATATTATATTATATTATATTATATTATATTATATTATATTATATTATATTATATTATATTATATTATATTATATTATATTATATTTTGTACCATTACAAATATTTACACAATGCAACATGTAATTTGTAATATCATACAATGCTTGTATGCTTAGGCTAAATAAAATAGTTTCTCTTTGGGGAAAAAGTGAATTTGATCACTAGACATCTTTCTCAGCATAAATCGTTTTAATTTGTTTGTGATTGTTGATACAGGGCATTTTGCAGGTTTTTAAAAAACATTCACGGTGGCCGAAGTAACACTACATCGAAGAAAACTTTGTTTCTTGATTTGTTTTTGTGGCGGCCGAAGTTACCCCAAAACTCGGGGTTACTCCAGCCACTCTTTCGATAATCATTATTCATTACTGAATTACGATGAGAATTATGTTCAAATTTAAAAATGAAGAACAAACATGGCAGAATTTATATTATATTTTTCAGAAAATTAGAGGGAATATTTCACATTTTATTTTTAAAAATATACAAAAAAGTGGCCGAAGTTACCCCGTTTTACGGTACTCAACAGTTGGCAGAACGTTCCTAATAACTTACATGCTTCTAAGAGAAAACAGTTGACATATACACAGACGGGAAGGTTTCAAGTCGACTAGCCCTATGCATGTCCATTAATAAAGCGCAGGGACAAACTTTTGAAAAAGTGGGTGTCTACTTATCCAAAACAGTATTCATTCATACCAATAATTGTATGTTGCACTATCATTTGAAAACGTATAAGATCCAGATACGCATGAATGGTCGAAGCACGATGAATGTTGTATGGAATTAAGTTTTATAAACTACATTTTGAATGAATCAGTTATTGTGTACCAGTATTAATGTTCATAAAACTGTTTAAAAGGGCAGGCAAAACAGTACGACTATGAGAGACAAGTTATCTGACCTATTTATAACAAATGCTGCGGAGAAGCGCGGATCCACTAGTTTATTATAATTTATGTTCGGCTCTTTGGGTTGAATAGTCAGCATCGATGCCTTCAGTTTAGAGGGTTCTGGATTAGATTCCTGGTTGGGTCAGGGATTTTAAGACCTCCTTCCTGGTTATGACGTGGGGAGTGGGTATTAGTGCTTGTCCCAACACATACCTCTTCATATTCACACAATACAACCATCACAGAAACATGCAATAGTGAATACATCCTCCCACACAGGGTTGGCATCAGGAAAGGTATTTGGCCATAAAACAGGGCAAATTTCCTTGACCCCAGTGGTGGGAAAAGCAGTGAAAGAAGATGATGATTTATTATAACTTATAATTTAAGTTTGTGTTTATAACATTCATGTTCTTTAAAAACATCCAAGTGTTATGCTTCTTTGGCTGGGTGGCTAGCAAAACTGGAAACCTTGAAAATTGAGAAAAATCCTGGAATTTCAAAAAGAAGTGAAAGAAACAGGGGGATTTTGAATTTACATAAAAGTCTGGGAATCGATCATCATTGATCTACATCTAGGGCTGTTGCCTTAGTGATAGATTCCCTATCAGTTTTTTACCTTGTCTTTCCTTGTATGATTTCAAAGAACGTGGAAATTTATTAAACATTTCCCTTGATAAATTATTCCAATCCCTAATTCCTCTATCGTTTGCTCCAATTTGTCCGTTTGAATTCCTACTTTATTTTCTTCTTATGATATTTTCTGCCCTTAGAAGCTCCACTCAAGTTTATTTGTCTACAAATGTTGATTTTTACAAACTCAGTAATACCATTTAAGAATACGAAAATAGAATATCAATATCTTTAACAGATTAGATGTTACTTCGGTGTAAAATCTTAGTTGAATAACTCTGTATATTATTCATTTATTGATATATTTATTCAGTTATAGTTTTGTTTTTAAATACATGAACATTAGACACAAGGTAGCATCAAATTTCATTTCATTTATATAAATACTTATATTTTTCCTTATTTATTCCATTTTTATATTTCAATTAATTAATCAATTGACATCAAGCTCCTTTGTGAATGGTCAACACTGAAGTCTTCAGTTCAGAGGATCCCGGGTTCGATACAGCCAGGTCCAGGTTTTTAGTGGCATGTGGCTTGTGGATTGGGAATAACATTACAAAAAAAAAAAAAGAGAGAGGAATTTAATTAATCTATTTGTTTATTAATATTCAGTTTAAAATATAAAAGTTATGATAATCTTATGTACTGTAAATTTGTATAAATCTTTACCAATATTTAATAATAGCTTTTACAATAACTGAATAAAAGAAAATAACTTGTACAGTAAAACGTGCTCAGACTTGAATAAAGCAGAAACTTGTCCACTACAGAATATTTTCTCGATCCTGGCGAAGTTTACAACATTATAATGTTCTTAATTTTGTATAATGTAGAATCTCCTCAATGTGGTAATGGAAACGAAAGATGAAAGAATTCTTTAAAATCTATGTGTACAATGCAGAAACTGATGTATTCCTACATACAATATTTGTGCATTTCTGGTGTTGGTATGATCAATGTCATTGTTGGACAAACTGGCACACATGTATGGATGGTGGAATGAATTAAGTGCTTGAAAACGCTTCGGCAATATCCAACTTATGTCAAGCAAGAAACATTCTGTACAAGGCAGAAAACGTCATAAGTGATAAACAACTTATGACACACCACATTTTTGAATGAGCTTACAGTCCTTCTAGCAGCAAGAGAGGCCGAGAAAGAGGAGAAGATGAGAAGAAGATGGAGATCAAAACAAGATCTGAACCCACAAAATGATTAGAAAGAAGAGGAAACAAGTTTCTTTGTTTGATCTGTGAAAGAAAGCTTAATGTTGTGAAGTACTGTATAGAGTTTTATGATGGAAATATGTTTAAGGAACGTATATCCAGTGTTCTGAAATAGTATAATACAGTGTTGTGATTGTGCCGAAATGATATACTGTGTATCATTCTGTATGTAATCATAAAGCGCAATAATAATAATAATAATAATAATAATAATAATAATAATAATACCGGGTGAGATGGCTGTGCAGTTAGGGGCGCGTAGGTGTGAGCTTGCATCCAGGAGATAGTGGGTTCAAACCTCACTGTCGGCAGCCCTGAAGATGGTTTTCCTTGGTTTCCCATTTTCACACCAGGCAAATGCGGGGGATGTACCTTAATTAAGGCCACGGCCGTTTCCTTCCCACTCCTAGGCCTTTCCTATCCCATCATCGCCATAAGACCTATCTGTGTCGGAGTGACGTAAAACAAATAATAATACTTTTTTTTTTAAATTTCGTGTGGCTATTTCTAGCCAAGTGCAGCACTTGTAAGGCAGACCCTCCGATGAGGGTGGGCGGCATCTGCCATGTGTAGGTAACTGCATGTTATTGTGGTGGAGGATAGTGTTATGTGTGGTGTGTGAGTTGCAGGGATGTTGGGGACAGCACAAACTCCCAGCCTCCGGGCCATTGGAATTAACCAATGAAGGTTAAAATCCCCGACCCGGCTGGGAATCGAACCCGGGACCCTCTGAACTGAAGGCCAGTACGCTGACCATTCAGCCAACGAGTCGGACATAATAATAATAATAATAATAATAATAATAATAATAATAATAATAATAATAATAATAATAATAATCATAAAAGTCAGTGTACTACAGTACTACATACATCAGTCTGGATAGCCAAGCGTCATGTGTTGCAGATACAGGTAAGCTGTAAACAATATTAAAAATTACTGTTTTAAATCAACAAAAAAAAACAACTGGTGTTTGTGTAATGCGGAAACTTGTCTAATTTGGAAATTCTTTTTTTTTTTTTTTTTTTTTTGGTTCCCTGCGATTTTGCTTTGAGCGAGTTTTACTGTATAATTATTTCTTACACTAGTTTATATAATTTTATGTTTTTAAATTTCCTTTATGATAAAAATTAAGTCCTGTACTTTACAGCGTCTTAACTTCAACATTATAATTATGCATTTACCATGAGGATGCAGGGATGTAACTGGGAAGGAAACTTGAAAAATTTATGTTTACAACCTGGAAAACTGGGGGGAAAACCTTGAAATTGGAAAGGTCAAATTGCTAACCACCCTTTAGTAGACAAAGTATATTTCTTCCTGCACAACAAAGATTTATGTGACATTAAGTAACATGCTCTGTTTTATTATTTTAAAGCGTCGGGATATAGAGCCTACCGACATGGACATGGCTCTTACCCCGACTGACCATCTGTCTCCGCCCAGTACTACTTCACGTCTCTCCGACTCGGACACATCCGAGTGTGATCTGGAAGACCCATTGGGTGGTGTTGGTGCTCGTGATAGACGGGTGGCAGACGGAGCGTCCATCAGTAGTGTTGGCAGCTCATCCAGGTGAGTAAAGTCTTAAATGACTTCCACAGTCTACGATATTTATTATTTGCAACCCTGGCCAGACATAAATTGTTCATGCAGATGTGATATGGGCTTTTGGGCTTATGCTGTGTCAAGAAAACCAGGTGAAACTCTTTACGTATCACAGAGAACATTGCTCCGGGTCTTCAGAAGAAAATCTCGACTGTTCCCGAGGAAGTCTTCTACAATAATGAGGGTTTGAATTTAAGATTGTTTTTCTTTTCATTCTTCAGCTCTATTCAATTCTGTCCTGGTGTCTTTCATTGCATTTTATTTTATTAGTTTCTGTTTATTTCTTCTACCACACTTGTCCTGGATTCGTCTGATCTCCTCTCTGTTACTTCTCACACTGGTGTGATGAACATCTTAATCGGAGCTTAATGTTGTCGCCAGCACCCACTTGGAGCGCTGTGCCAGCATATAGCGAGCCACCTGGTGACAAACGAGCGTACCACTACAGTTCTCCAACGGTGAAATATTCTTAAATTCAAACCCTTTATTATTGTAGAAGACTTACTCATGGACAGTCGAGATTTTCTTCTGAAGACACGGAGCAAATTTCTCTATGAAACATAAAGGGCCGATTGCAGAAACGATGACTAGTTTTAAGCTTAAGACATCGTCTACCTAAACAACATCTAAATCGAGCATGATCTTCCATTGCATAAACAATGTTCAGTCGCTGTTTAACAAGACATCGCTTAAAGTTTCAATTTTGGTTTGAAAATGGAGACAAAAGTATCTATCATGCAACTCTTTGCTTGTCGCAACCAATGAAATTCATAGGTGTGCGCACCGAATGCCAGTCAACTTTTTGTCTTCCTACACATTACTCAAATATGGCTGAGCATGATGACTTGCCCACAGATAAGAGTATCGCTTGAGGTGAAAATTAATTCTCTTTATATTATCGACCCTAAAGCGACACGCCCCCGTACGGGGAAGTGTAGCTTTCATTATAGCGTTGTTACAGTGAGTGTAATCTACTCATAAATATGGTAGCTTCGACGAAGGGAAGCTGAAGCAATAGTAATGTGTAACCGAGTATGTTGTACGGGCCATTCTGGAGATCATAGGTTCGAAACACATCGTCGGCAGCCGTGAAGATTGTTTTCTCTAGTTTCCCTATTTTTACACCAGGCAAATACTAGGGCTGTTATTGTGGCCACGGCTTTTCTTCCCCAGTCCTCTTTAAACAATAATCACCACTTGCCTTTTCCTATTTGATTGCCGAAAACTTACACGATTATATATATATATATATATATAAACATACAACCTACTTTTTAGTTTTCACTATTCTATGTGTTTACTTGGCAGTAAATATAATCCCTCCCAGTTAATGTATGTGACAGCCCTCTGACAATCAGGACACGTAATTCTGATATGTATGTAGTTGAAGTGACCTATAATTCCATGTAAATTACCACATGTATATAATAAAATATATCGGTTGCCAAGAATTGTATTCAAGTTGACAGTTACCGGACTGTCACTTTGTCAGTCTCAAGAAACAAGTCTCTCAAAAAGCAAAAGCTTATTTTAAGATCTATCTCTCCGTACATGTCAAACGAATTGCTGCGATTTAGCGGCGGGTGACCCACAGAGAGGCCGTCGGACTAACCTTTCTTCCCAGAATCATCTCAACATGATAATAGGGTTGGGCCCTATGTCCCTGTTTCGGCACAAGGTGCCGGTGCACAGTTATGTTCAGCTGTTCCAGAACACCGAGTGTCAATTGTTCCGAAACATTCTCAAGCGAGCCGGAGACACTGACTTGCTGTCCCAACAGAAGCACCACTATGCACTGCCCTTCGCCTACTAGCTGAACTGTGCAGCGGGCGCACGGGACGCGGGACTGTAACTGCGCAGTGTAGAGAGAAATTCGAGAGGCAACATTACATGCTCCGCGCCAGTGGGAACTGGGAGTGTGCCTGTACGGAACGTGCTGTGTGGTGTGTGCCTGTGTGTAGTTATGGCCATGTCCAGCATAAAGCTGCAGGGAACGTGAACGAACAGTCGGAACACTGAAATTCGCGCCCAATAATCACGTTAAAGGCTGCTTTTAGGTAAAGATATTTCCGGACAATATAAAATACACATAACACGGTTACAATGGCAGTGCAGGTGTTTAAAAGTAACCAATTCAAGAATACTTTTACCAGTTGAATGTATTGGCCTGTATTGTGAGTAATTAATATCTCGAAAATATCCCTCAACACTTTCTCGGGGATTGACGTTAAACATTAATTTGGACTTTAAGGCAACTTTTAAGCCCAAGAAAAATATGGGTCGTCGCTTTGGAATTAAAAATATAACTGGATGAATACATTATTGTACTTTCGTGCTGTTAGGCCGGGCGCACATTGAGAAGCAGTTGGCCGCAGAACAGGGAAGAGCAGAGCAGAACAGCGCAAAGCTTACGAAATTGCGAAGTGGATGTGAGCGCACATTGCCACGCAGGGTCTCGTCAGTTTTCAGAAATAACATGTTTTCTTTAGACTCTGTGATACTGGGGCATCCAGTATAAAGAGGCTCTTTTTTTTCTTTTTCTTCAAGCATTCGCGATTTTTCTCATTTTGTTACTCAATTTCCCTTGTGCTCATGGCAACGCGTTATTCAGCTTAAGACAATCGCAATAAAAACAACCACCTTCGCCAGTTTACAAGACTGAACAATATTTCTATGTTACCGATGTTCGACGTTCATATGGACTAAGCAAAGAATTTAATTCATGATTATTTTTTTATATTTTTTACGTCGCACCGACACAGATAGGTCTTATGGCAACGATGGAATAGGAATGGGAAGGAAGCGACCGAGGCCTTAATTAAGGTACAGCCACCCCTAGCATTAGCCTGGTGTAAAAATGGGAAACCACGGAAAACTATCTTCACGGTTGCCGACAGTGGGGTTCGAACCCCCTATCTCCTGAATGCAAGCTCATAGCAAGGCGATCCTAACCGCACGACCAACTTGCATGGTAAATTCGTTAATAGGATCACAGTGGGGGAGAGGGAAAAATATGTATTTACAAATGTACTGCTAGATTTTCATCTAGTTGTCACAAGACATAAGATACTAAAATCAATCAACATTGACAATCTGTTGTGAACGCGTTTGCATTTATATTTGACAAGACATGATAAATGATTTTCCGTATTTATCTCTTCACATAAATGTGATGATGGATGACGGCGACGGAGTCGGCGGTGATGCTCTCCATAATCAGCATTAGATCTTTGTCTTAAATTCTATATGTTGCGAGAACTTGGGTCACAGATTGTTTCATAGATATATGAGTATTTCTTTTGTTTGCTGTTTGTTTAACGTCGCACTAACATATCGAAGATTTTCGGCGACGGAAGAAGGGTGGAAGATTGGGAAGGTAGCGGGCGTAACCTTAATTAAGGTACAGCCCCAGCATTTGCCTACTGTGAAAATAGGAAACCACGGAAAACCATCTTCAGGGCTGCCGACAGTGGGGCTCGAACCCACTATCTCCCGAATGCAAGCTCACAGAGGCGCGACCCTAACCGCACGGCCACTTGCTCGGTGGATTACATGTTAGGCCTTTCTCTAAGCTACCTTGTTACGCAGCGTGAATAAAATTATTTATAGCCTAGACTGTAGTGCCTCATTCCCCGAATTCACATACCGATTTTCATTAAATTCTGTTCAGCCATTTTCTCACGAACATACATACATACATACATACATACATACATACTGCATTGCAGTCCACATGATTCACATAGTACCTACAAAACATGGTGAGACTGAATGGCTGTGGTAATTTTCTCCTCCATTTCTTAACTAACTGCGTGACACGTGCGCAGGAAACTGTATTTCAAAGACTGCGCGTGGTAGGCGGAAGTTGGTGCAGAACCGGCCTGCTCTGCTCTGTCCTGCCCTGTCTGTCAACTTGCGATGGTGCAATGATTTGTGTGGATTACAAAAATCTGTTCTGCGCTGCACTGCTTTAGCTGCTTCGCCTGCGTCCCAATGTGCGCCCCGCCTTATGCTCTCTGCACTTCGAATTCCTTCCCTCTCAACTTCCATTTACTTTCTTCAATATCTCGAAAATTTCCCTCAACACTTTCTCGGGGATTGATGTTAAAAATTAATTTGGACTTTAAGGAAACTTTTAAGCCTGAGAAAAACACGGGTCATCGCTTTGGAATTAAAGATATAACTGGATGAAAAAATGTTGACACTCCAACACAGGGCGGCACACAGCCGGTATCGACAGGCAGACAGCCAAGGCCAACTAATCTATCTAGTGCGGCCTTGGCACAGCACGTTCGGTTCAGGCACATTCCAGCTGAAGCGGAGCATGTCATGTTGCCTCTCAAAGTTCTCTCTAGGACGCAGTTACAGTCCTGTGTCCTGTGTCCCGTGTCTCGGCACTCTGTACCGAAACACTCCGCCTCAAGTTCCTAATGTTGCGGAACAAGTGAATGTTCCGGTCTGCCCAACCCTACATGATAACACAAATTACTGTACATATTTCATGGTACATAACCTCTGATTGTGATTCACTCCTCTCGTTTGAGATTAAACAGTGCTCTCGACAGTGTTCAAACATGACCGGTTGAACATCGGTTTTAGACAGTGTCTCCGTGATAAATAACGCCTCTGCAATGCAGCAGCCATACTTAGGCATTGTTTAACCGTAGACATCGTCTAAATACTGTTTCTGCAATCGGCCCAAAGAGTTTCACCTTGTTTTCTTCAAAAAGCATAAGCCCATGTCTACTTTGTTTATCACTGCCTAGAGCAGTTTTTTGCTTGACATCCTAAACTACTGCTGCAAGTTCCCTAACCAATGTACTGGAGCTCCTGAACTTTAATGGTGTTCAGAACTTCTCCACTTGCCCACCAGTTCATTGTGAATCTTATCAGTCTAGCTCAGAAACCCGCATCTGAAAAGTGACTAACTTCTTTGTTAAGTTTCCGTGAGTGTCCAGACTTCTACACCATAGAAAAGGACAGAAAAGGTGTAACACCTAACTTTCGTACTCACAGGGACAAAATAAGTTCATGGCTACAGAGGACTGTCTTCATATAGCTGTTTTAGCTTGTTCGATTCAGCATCTGCTTTTGATGAAGTAATTCCAAGTTTCTTGTATTGTAGACCCCAATATTTGATGTTAGTTGTATGTTCCAGAGGTTCTCCTTAGATACGTGTTAGAAACTGAATCTGAATGTCAACTATGCATTTCAACTAGGCTTTCTTGAAAGTTTGCCTCAAGGAAGACATGGGACTATCCAGGCATGGAACATCTGTGTGAACCAATATCTGATTTTTCAGAGGCACTTTTATAAAATTTAAAACAATGGCATTATGGATTTAGAAGGATAGGCTTCTGGCAAATGACATATAATCCCAGTTAAAATTTACATTTATTGATAGATCAACCAATCAAAATAATATTTCTTTGCAAAATTACAATGAAGCAACTATTTCTTCTTCTTCTTCTTCTTCTTCTTCTTCTTCTTCTTCTTCTTCTTCTTCTTCTTCTTGAGAAATTTTACATCAATTTCAAATTTTATGATTGAATGACACCAAGTTTCCACTGGAAATTCACCACAAATAACATGAAACTGAAAAACCAAATTATTAAGGCATTAACGTATGAATCAAGATGCTTTCTGAACAAAATTATGAAAAACGCACTCATAAATTTCTCATACATTAGAGTACTCCCAATTGTGTCTAAATTTACAGGATAACCAACTTAAATCTTTCTACACTGGTTTCAGTACTTCTGCTTACCTTCATGTCAGTTAACAAATAAAGTATCCTTTCCTACAAGTTTTTACACTTGTAGTATCTCGTTCTATCTTCTAAGTTCTATAATTTTACAGAATTATCTCCTAACTGATTTTATTTACAATGATTTTTACAGTTATCTTCTCCTATCATCTTTGAGTAGGCTTACATTCCTTTATTGTGTACAATTCTCAATTTTAGCTTGTATATTCGCCATTGCAATTAGTGAGTTAATTAATTTGAGATCATCTCATTCCTTTATATAACTCTCACACTATTAGGTAACAAAAACAAAAACAATAACATAGACAAACAACAATAAGGAGCATACATTCTTTCCTTAATGGATACAGTTACTGCCTTTCAATGGGGTATATTAGTGTAGGCCTTACTTATTCTAACATTTATAAAAGAAAATTGCACCTTCTTACAGCCCTCCCCCTGAGGTAGAAATGTCAGAACATCGGCGATCACGAAGAGACATGTCTCCACAGGGACGCAAGAGAGCAGCGGTCATGATGAGCAGAGGAGAGAAGATGGCGAGTTATCAGCCACAGAGAAAGGTGAGACCACATCTTGAAATTTGAAGATCAAAATAATTGTTCTGTTGTTACTTATTAACTGTTATCAATCTAGGTTCTAAGGTTTTAATTTGTGGACTAGAATAGACTGGATAACTTATTGAATGGTGTCTACTGATGATTGGAGGTATTTCTGCTAATAATGGCTATGCTCTTACTTGGACCAGAATGTGCTAACTTTCCAACAGATTGAGAAGTTAGTAACAGTTTTGGACTTATATACTTTACCCTCTTTTTAAAGTGCAGTTTGTTTACTTCAAGGACATGAATGATTGAACTCTTTCTTTTTACAGATTAAATATAATAATTTATTTGTTTCATTTGCAGAATGGTGGTCAGGGTATGATGAGTCAACGTTCGCACTCAGCTGCCCCAACGGATTCACCTAGCATGCACTCGCGGAGTAGATCCAAGAGTCCACGTAGGATAAGTGACCACCGTAGCCTTTCTCCCCCAGAAGACAGGTTAGTCTATGTGACATCTGATGGCAGTTATGTCTCTTCAAAGTAAACCTGAAAAATAAATATGTACTATATATATATATAAAACTAAAAATATATATGTATATATATGGGGTAGAAACATGAATACAGTTAATCCTCGTTAGTGCGTTCCTCATTAACATGTTTTCCCGCTTAGCACATCGTATATATGAAGTCCCGAGTTTTATCATATTAAATCTGTATAAAAATACCTCACTTACCGCATCACAAATTTTTGCTATCACATTTTTCCTAGCCCTGAAAATGTTACTGTATTTGTCATCCCTTGTGTAAGAAACGTGATTTCCAACTTGGAAAAGAGCCGTCACCACAGTTGCGTGATTACGGGAACGGCCTTCCTGAACTTCACAGGATAAGTTGCACTTGCAGGGATCAAGCCGTTAGCCTCAGTAACATTCATTTTTGCTTGCCGGTTAGCGACTAGATTGCTGAACAGCAGAGTGAGCCTGTTTTGGTAGTATTTCACATTCCATTCAAAGGTAGAAATTTATTTTATGTTGAGAGTGATACAGTGAAGTGTAGTGAATATTTGTTGCATGATATGGTAATCTATATGCTGGCCCCGTGGTGTAGGGATAGCATGCCTGCCTCTTACCCAGAGGCCCCGGGTTCAATTCCCGACCAGGTCAGGGATTTTTACCTGGACCTGAGGGCTGGTTCGAGGTCCACTCAGCCTACGTGATTAGAATTGAGGAGCTATCTGACGGTGAGATAGTGGCCCTGGTCTATAAAGCCAAGAATAAGAGGATTCATCGTGCTGACCACATGACACCTCGTAATCTGCAGGCCTTCGGGCTGAGCAGCGATCGCTTGGTAGGCCAAGGCCCTTCAAGGGCTGTGGTGCCATGGGGTTTGGGTTTTTTGGTAGCCTATATCCGGATTAGAAACATAATAGTATAAAATTGACTAGCCTGGTGCATATTTGTCTTGTGTTAGCCTAGTAATGGATTCAGAAAATGATGTGAAATTCCTTAATAATGAAGACAAAATTAAAATCTGTCAGAAAGTTGGTCAAAGTTTTGTTTGATTCAAAATAGTGGCCAAAGTCATTCCTGGCAGTTGCACGTGGTTGAGTGTAACCTCCAACTCATTGTCTAAGAGTGTGACCAGAAAATAATGTTTAATAACCCACTGCTCCAAAATAAAACCCTTCTACTAACATTTGTTTTAGAAAGAATGTGATCTGCAAATAATACTTTGATATTTTTGTTGGCCCCTGTGCACATGTTTTCATATTTGTTGTCTGGTGTCTTTTACACTTTTCAGTGTACTTGTTATTTTATAATCCACACCGGAAAAGATTTTCATACTTGTTCTCTCATGTTTTACACATCTTTCAGTACTTTCCTGGTATCTTTAGAAATGGTAGTTTTGACTGTAGATGCGGATACACGACGTAAAATGCCCTCATGTTGGAAACAATCATATCTAGTTTATCCAATCCCTGTTGAATAATTTTTATTCGTATATTCATTAGTACGTTTTCTCGCTTAACACGTTCTTTTTTCCTTGTCCCTGGAAGAAACGTCTTATAAGGTTTCACTTTTGGTTTGTAATTCTTAAAGAATTTTAGTTTGTGGGTCCACCTTTCGATACTTAACAGACTAACACTCACAATTTAAGAGTTAAACCTCATCATAAAAAATGTATTTGGTACATGATTCAGCCTTTTCTGCTTTTGGTCATCCTCAGTCAATTACAAAACATTTAAATGACATCTTAAATGCTATGAATGAAATAATAAAATGATGAACAACATGTGTACATGAAAAGTTAATTTAAAAAAATAAAAATGTCATCAACAGTGAGAATATAATCGCATTGTCTAATCCGTACTTGGTAGCCAAATTGATATCTCTGCTCTTCCAGATCGGGGACATAGTCGTCATAGCAATTCATAAAAGCAAAATCAGTCCTTTAATTTCAGGACTGCAATCTCCACTTTGACTGATATTGGCTCCCAAGAAGCTGGTCCTGTGCTGTAATTGTTTTATTCGTTTTTGATACTGAATGAATATTTATTATTTCATCGAAAAGAATGTTGTTTTTATTTTAGAAATGTTGTTCTGATTAAAAATGGGGTTGTTTCTTTGTTCAATGTGTATGTAAACGTTCTCCAATAATTTTAGTAAAATACCTTTATTAGCTAAATGAATGATGTCCAAATCCTGTTCTATGGGTGAAAATGAGTGATTGGATTTGTCATAAAGTTTATTGTTTGCAATGAAACATGTATCGGATGGCATAGCAGGATAAGCATAATGACAGGTCAGCGTTGATAGAGGGAGTAATAGGACAAACATAATAATGGTGTGCGCCCTCCGAAGAAGCATGGTGCAGGTCTTTCGAGTTGACGCCCTAAAGGTGACCTGCCCGTCTGTGAGGATGGGGTCTTATCTTTGATGAATTCTAATGCTGAAGACGTCACACGCACACAGCCCCCGAGTCATCGGAAGTAACCAATGAAGACTAAAATCCCCAATCCGACCAGGAATTGAACCCAGGACACCCTGGACCAAAGGCCAGCACGTAACCATTTATCTGCGGAGCCGGACGAGGACAATCTCCAAATCGTCATTTCCTCATCATCATCATTTTCATTTCCCCTTGTCCAGCTCCTGCCAGGTCGGAGTGTTGATGGCAATTCTCCACCGTTGCCTCTCCTTCCACCTTTCCTCTTCAGTAATTGTATTCCAGTCCAGTCTTCTTTCTCTTATACTGTTCTTACCAGGCGAGTTGGCTGTGCAGTTAGGGGCATGCAGCTGTGAGCTTACATCCGGGAGATATTGAGTTTGAGTCCCACTATTGGCAGCCCTGAAGATGATTTTCCGTGTTTTCCCATTTTCACATCTGCCACGGCTGCTTCCTTCATATTCCTAGGCCTTTCCTATCCCATCATCGCCATAAGACCTATCTGTGTCGGTGCGACGTAAAGCCAATTCTAAAAAACAAAATCATACACTGCTCTTGACGGAGTCCATCCATCTTGCTCTAGGTCTCCCTCTTGCCCTCCTTTCTTCTATCTTAGCTTCCAACACTTGTTTTTTATATCCTTCCCTCCTCCACTCTCATAACATTTCCAAACCATTTAATTTATTCTTCCCCATCCTGTCACTGAATTTTTCTACCCATTTCTCTTTTCTGATCTCGGTATTTCTTACTCTGTCTCTCCATGTCTTCCCTACCATACTCCTCAGGAACTTCATCTCACTGGCCTAAATTTTACTCTCATTTCCTGTCAAAGTCAAAGTCTCTGAAGAATACATTAATGTAGGGAAATAGTACATCTTGTACATTATCTCTGTACATTTCATAGGAACTTCTCTGCTCCACAGCAAGTTCCTTACATTCTGGTAGAACATATTACCCACTTGTCCCCTCTTGCTGATCTCCTTATCCAACCTTGCATCTTGCATTATTTCGCTTCCCAAATATTTGAAGTACTCAACAACCTCAAGGTTTTGTCTTCTGATACCAACGATCCCTTCTATTTCTCCTCTTGTCATCACCACTGTTTTCTCTTCTCCACACTGATTGTCATATCATATTTCTCAGTATTGTCATTTAAACCCTCTAGTTGGATTTGCACTTTTGTATTGTTGGCTCCCCAGATCACTGTCATCTGTAAAAAACAATATTTTCATATCCCCTCCATATCTTTGCCTTAGTTTTCTTTAGAATTGCATTCATAACCATTATCAGCATAATTGGAGATAATATACTTCCCTGTCCTAGTCCAGTTTGATTTCTAAACTAATCTATTCTCTCCACTGGAATCTGCACACAATGGAACAATTCTTATACATTGCTTTCATTAGTTCCCTTAATTGCCTTCGACATCCTTTTCTTTCCAGGGTTTTCCACACCTTTTCTCTATTAACACTATCGTATGCCTTCTCTATCAAGGAATACTGTCACCAGGTCTTTTCCATATTCCTACTGTTTTTCCATAGACCTGCCCTTTCAAAATCCATACTGCTCTTCTTCTAAATTTCTTTCCACCCTTCACCTCATCCTCCTTTCTATTTTTCTCTCCAATATTTTGGCTACTTGGTGACAACAGTGTAATTCCTCAATAATTTTCACATACCTTCCTGTCACCTTTCTTAAATACTGATATTATTACACCTTGACACCAATCCTCAGGTTTTTCCTCCACATACACCTTAGCAGCTTATATAACCAATGTAGACCAATAGGTCCTGCTGCCTTTATCATTTCCACACATATTTCATCCATCCCTGCTGCATTTCCTGTTTCATTTGTTTATCCCCTACATCGTATTGACCTCCTTTTCTTCACACGCTGCCGACCTCCATACGTGGTACAGACCCCTGCAAGCCTAAATTCATTTTGTTCTAGCTTTTAAATTTTTAAAGTTATCAAGATGGAAATGGTATGTCTTTGAAGGTGAATATCTCTGCCTTCTTTGTATGTATGAATCAGCCCAAATCAGTGTTTCTTTTTTCTTTTCTAAAGTGTTTGAAATAGTCTGACCACTTTCCGGTTGAGAGCATGTAGGTTTAAATTTCTGCTGCATTCCAGCGGATATATATTTCAATACAGGATGTTTCCTTACGTAGATTGATAGCATAGCTATAGACCCATATCTCTACTAAGTGTTACATACAAGCTTTTAGAAAGACTAATCCTCAATAGAATATCTCCTGCAATTGAACACCTTATTCCTCTTGAGCGAGCTGGTTTCCGGCATAGTCGAGACTGCAGTGATCAGGTTCTCGCTTTGACTTCCTTCGTTGAAGCTGAATTCGAGGGGAAAATGAAAAATCTATCTGTGTTCCTTGATCTCACAGCAGCTTATGACGCCATTTGGAAAGAATGCATTCTCCTGAAACTCATCAGGACTATACCATATCTTAAAATTTTCACCCTGATAAAAAACATGCTCAGTAACAGATTTTTCCAAATTCATACAGAACATGTCCATAGCAGATTCCATAAACTTAATAATGGCTTAACGCAGGGATCAGTCTTGTCTCCCATTCTCTTCAACTTATACATCCATGATCTCCCAGAAACCATATCTTGCAAGTTCATCTATGCAGATGATATCAACCTCACCATACAAACAACACACTTCAATGAGGCAGAAGACATTATATCCCAAGACCTTGACAAGATGGGTGATTATTTCAAAAAATGGCGCCTGAGCCCTAGTCAACTAAAGACAGAGGTAGCTGCGTTCCACCTTAATAACAGGCTAGCAAACTATCAACCTATGATCAGGTTCGGAAACCAGACACTGCAGTGTAATACCAACCCAAAATATCTTGGCGTAACTTTAGACAGGTCCTTAACCTATCGACACCATCTTGAGAAACTGGCTACTAAGCTTAAAAGCCGTAACAACTTGCCGGGTAGACTAGCTGGTACCTCATGGGGCGCAGATGCATGCACACTACGAACAACTGCTCTAGCAATAATATATTCACCAGCTGAATATTGCTCCTCTATATGGCTCAATAGCTCCCACACTAGTCTGGTTGATGTCCAACTGCACCACACAATGATAATTATATCTGGTACATTGCGCTCTACTCCTATTCAATGTTTACCATTACTGAGCAACATTCAGCCTCCTCATATCAGACAGCAAAGCGCCCTTGTTAGACTGTGGACCAGGATAGCGAAGAATAGTTACCTCCCAATACATCAGGACACTGATGAAAATGCCGTAATGAGACTCAAGTCATGGAAACCTGCCTGGAAGACGGCAAAGGAATTAGTTAATTCACATTTCAAGCCTGATGAAATATGGAAACGTGAATGGTCTCAATCACACCCTCGTGGCATTGTCAACATCAGGGGTTCCAACTACAAAGTTGCCTGGGTTCAACCTTCCACACTCAACAGAATACGCTGCAGAGTAGGAAGAAGCGCTTCTGCCCTGCATCATTGGGGTTGGGAAGACTCTCCAGCTTGTGACTGTGGTGCTGAAGTGCAAACCATCCTGCACATTCTGAAGGACTGCCCTCTGCGAGCTTTTGCTGGTTCCATCGAAGACATTCACCGAGTGACCCCTGAGGCACTCTCTTGGCTGGAAGAGCTGGACATTCGTCTCTAAGAGACTGAAAGATCCCCACATTAACCTTTCTTGATGATGATGATGATGCTTGTTGTTTTAAGGGGCCTAACATCGAAGGTCATTGGCCCCCTTAACCTTTCTTAATGTGGAGTTTGTTTGTATATATATCGTATGTATATAAATTCAAATTGTGTGTGTGTGCGTGTGTGCGTGTGTGTGTGTGTGTGTGTGTGCGCGTGCGTGCGTGTGTGTGTTAAGAACGTGTATATAGTCGATTGTCAACTGTAGCATCATATGCTAAATAATAATAATAATAAGAAGAAGAAGAAGAAGTTGCCATATCTTCACTGATATGTTGACATCATATGGAGAGAATTCCTATAATTTTTCAACACGTTGAAACCTCTTGTGAATCGTATTTTCTTAACTCGCTGTCACTTCGGAATACAATATTACGTAGTGCAGAAGGATGGCACTGTGCAGTTTGAATGAAAAAGAAGTAAGTAAATTTAATAAGTCAGCTGATAACATCACTACACCAGACTGAACTGAGCAAAGCGAAATTGGACGCATAACATAAGAAATGGGAAAGCAGGTTTCCCGCAGCCAAGTAATGGATCACAAACCATGCCAAAGTATCTGCCCTCTTTCTCATGAACTAATCGTCCCATTAACCTGGCTTTTGTGCTAAATGAATCTTTGAACTATTTTTCCTGGTTCTTCTGCTCAAAGTTTGTGAAGCAACAATTACCCTAGTTTTCATTGCATTGTAAATCAACCCAAGCAAATACAAAACGTCACTTTCTTTCTATACAAAATGTGGAAAGTCTCTTCTCCATTACTACACTATGAGGTAAATATAATGTTAATGCATGTAAACTATAGACATGATATAGGCTTTTGGGCTTATGCTGTGTCAAGAAAATAAAGTGAAATTCTTTACATTTCACAGAGAACTTTGCTCTGCATCTTCAGAAGTAAATCTTGACTGTTCACGAGGAAGAAGTCTCCAAGAATGAGGTTTGAATTTAGACATTAATAATAGAAGATGGCTCACCGTACATGGTACAGTGATAGCATTTGAAGTGGAACTACATTCTTTTGAGTCCCTACTTAAACATTAGAAAATAATTTGAGCTAAACTGTGCTCACATCTGAATCACCTCCATCTGCTGGGTAAAGCAGCACTCAAAAGTTCTCGGTTGCTGAGCCATTTCCATCTCCTTCATTCACTGCTCTCTTCAAATAAATGGGCTCTTTCCTCAATCCCAATTCTTCTCAGCCCCCAGTGAGCTCAATTCTTCTTCTCAGCTTCATCAAACTGACCTCATAGAAACGTTCTTGGTGGGATTCCACTGATAGTAGTAGGACTTTAGAGAGGTAAGATAGTCTTCCTTTTACCGTACTCAATAACTGCACTTGCTTAAGTGCGGCTGTGACCTTGCATTCGGGAGATAGTGTGTTCAAACCCCACCTCTGGCAGCTCTGAAGATGGTTTTCAGTGGTTTCCCGTTTTTACACCATGCTTTACCTTAATTAATGCCATGGCTGCTTCTTTCCCACTCCTAGCTCTTTCCTGTCCCATCATTGCAATGAAACCTATCTGTGTCGATGCAACGTTGCACACTGGTAGACAAGTCTTCCTTTTTATTTTATTTTCCAACATGACTACCATATATATGAGTAGCCTAGTTGCAAACATGGCCAAGTCCATTTTTTTTTTAAATCGGGGTTATTGCCGATTCATACTGCCCCCATTTTTCCCGAGCTAAGCCCAGCCATCGAGCGATGAGTCCCAAGGTGGACCGTTCGATCGTTGGCTATCACTTTCTAGAGGCATTTAAGGGTTGTAAGGATTGATGACCAAGCAGGATAAAAAGAAATATTAAAACAACACTCTGACATTTATTCACATAAGCAATTAAACAACAAAATATTCTTGCTAATATTTCCTTTTTACATAACAGAGCTTTCATAATATCGGGTTTCTTCCTCGATCTAGAGTGACTTGTGTTCATATCTCCAGCTCTACTGTGCTGTAAATGAAACCAAAGAAGTAATTAGGCCACTTGCCTTTTTAAACCAAACATTTGACTGAAAGAACTAAATAAACATGTGTTCAAAGTTTCACCAATTTAAAGTTGCCTCAACACGTGGTCTTTACGATGTACACAACTGAATTAGTCATTTACAATATTTAATAATGGTTAATGACACTAACATGAACCTCAGTAGCAAAGAAAAACTGTTTCCAAAATTCTCGAATCAATTAATTATTATCTCGATTATTATTATTACTATTATCATTCAATTAACCTGTTTCATTGTAACACGATCGTGTTCTTATCAATTCTCCACCGCATCATTTATCTAATGTTCATCATTAATATTTCAGAGTAATGATTTTTGATTAATTATTAATGACTTATTTTTACAATGTTTCAAAGCAATCATGCGGCTGACAAATTTCTACCTTGATCTTTGCATTTCATTTCTATTCAGATTAATCTTAAAGTATTTCAGATTTTTTTGAAAATTTACATTACCAACGTGTGAGCTAGTTAAATAAATCTTGTTACAAATCGAGTGCCTTTACAAAGTAACGAGATGATCTTTCCTTTTAAATCTCGCAAAAAAAATTAAATTCCTTCCTAGTCTTCCTCGACTTAATTTAATTAAACTTTCCCTTAAGGGCATGAAATTATTTCTTAAGGCAACACACAACGATGAATGCGATCCGCGTCACGGCGAGTGCGCGACCAGATCAAAATTAAATTAAATAAACATGGCACAAGAAAAATATACACATTTACACACACACATTCACACTAGGGAAACACGTTTTATGTACACTATTTACAACGAATCCTGACTTGGCAATTTTAGTTATGATTTTTATCAATGGGCGGGACGCGTAATGTCTCGCAAAAATAATTCGTGCACAGAAATTCTCTTACATTAATGGTGGCTAGTGATCGAAGTCATGAGTATCACTTGATAGAAATATATTTCATATATCAGCGCAAGTTTATCTAATTCATGAGATTATAATGGAAGATTCTAGCAAAATCCATAAGCACTACCATCATGTGGGCTACAGGTTGAATTTACCGCAAGCGTGAGCCTTACTCGCATTATTTTTACTTCCTACCTGTGAAATACACTCACAAACACGTGCTCCACTAATTATAATCTATCTTGTGCTCCAAATACACAAGAATAAATCAATATCATCACTAATTCATCATTTACTCAATTATGCAACAAATATCCCTCAGGATAGGCCATATTCCAGACCCTTCATGAACAGAGCACATTCTATCTCACGTTTAGGAATTCTACAGTAGTTTTATGGCTCACGAGCGTTTACTTCTGTTTTACCCGATCTTTAATCAAAATTATTATTATTTAAGTGATTATTACATCTACTGATTCTCCTGGAATGTCGTAAAATTAGATGACTTCATCATAAAAAACAACAAGTGATTTTAAAAGACACTAGGTTCGACCCTATTCACTCAAAATGTACACGCAAATTTTCCGTCCGGTAACTTTCAATATTACAAATAAAGTAGATTTATCGTGTGGTCAGTGATTATTAAACTTAAGCTCCTTAAGCATGGGAAGTCAGTCAAAGACAACCTACATGTCTACTCTAATAGATTTCAAAATTTCATTCACACGTACCTAGTCTACCATGACACCTTAAGAAG
This sequence comes from Anabrus simplex, assembly GCF_040414725.1. Classification (NCBI taxonomy): domain Eukaryota; kingdom Metazoa; phylum Arthropoda; class Insecta; order Orthoptera; family Tettigoniidae; genus Anabrus; species Anabrus simplex. The sequence goes on along the minus strand of NC_090278.1, from coordinate 37,154,316 downwards.
TAGGAAAATGAAACATTTCTAACTACAGCAAACTGATAGATCTACGACTTAAGAAGAAAGATCTCTAGTTGTACAAAAGATAGGACAGATAAATTAAATTAAAAAGGTACTCAAGTTTTTGTAGAGTTCGATTCCCGTCGACAGTCAGTTATTTCAGCATACTCCGGCCAGTCTTCTTCCAATTACCAGAGACGCCTTACATTTTTACAGCTCCATGGAGGCTCTGTGATGGATGTCCCTCGATGAAATGATGTTGGTAGTTGCGGAATTCTTCATCTTGAGATCTTCAATTCCAAGACGTCTTCGTTGATTGCTGGTCACAAGCTGTAACTGAGATGACAAAATTAAGTATTTTGCACAAGCACACGCAGAATACAAACAGCTCGTCTACACTGTCACACTTAACTTGGCTCCTAGACGTTTTTATTCCACAGAATTCACTAATTATCAGACTAAATTCTGGTAGAACGGGCGTCGACTTGACTTGAAATTTCTCCTTCCACGTGGTCCGGTGATGTGATGTCTCTCACAGCAAACAAGCATTAAGAAGAGCGTAAAGCGAAGAGCATTAAGCATTAAGAGAGCGATTCACTTGAAGCAAGGCCTTATATAATTAGCCCAGGAAGGCGTGTTCTTCAGCGAGTACGGTAATTGGCTGATGATCACCTTTAATTTGCGCAGACTATTCCAGAAACAGGCTGAGTCGCGCGTGCGAAGGTAGTCACGTGGTTAGCTATAACCTTGACACAGTCCTGCTGGTGACGTATCGCACCCCTCTGAACGACAAAAAAAACTCGTTCACGGCTCGCCACAAGTTCCCAAGTGATGTGTTGCAGCTTCAAGCAGACAATAAAATCTTTGCTTTCCACTTGTTAAAATATTCGTAAAGTCGCCAATTTTCACGGGGACAATACAGTAAAGAATATGGGGAATCTAATTACGAGATTAGTTAGTATCAAAATCGGCCATAACCGTGTTAAATTAGTATTATAAAATCAACCTAAGTTACATAAACGTCCAACTCCTTAAGGCATTGGTAACAAAATCGACCAATTCCACGTCGACCAATCATAAGTTTCAATTTAATCACGTGACTGGCACAGATGTTTGTGGGAACTGGGAATAAACAGTGGTTGTTGATATTGTGTGATATGAACGATTGCTGTACTAGAAACTTTTAGCTGTTGTTAATAGTTTTATTGTACCGTAAAAGGAATTAGGTAATTATACATCTAAAGTTTACTTTGTGATATGGAGAAATATATAGAAGAGACTCCTCCTGATAAAAGCAGGAAGAAAGTCGCCAGACCAGAAGAGTGGAAACGTGCAAAGAGAAGAAAGTGAGGTTAGTAGTTTCATTTCTTTGAAAATTAATAATGCTCCACCTAACTATTATTATGGTAATAGTTTAGTAGAAACATGAGTTTGTGTTACTGTTTAATTTAATTGTTTTTGTGTAGGTATGGACCAAAGAAATTGCCAGTATTTCCAAGCTGTGGTCATAGAGGAAAGAAGAACTGCAGTCTCCTGAGAATGATGGACATAAAGCAATTCCACAGAGCATTTTATGCTGTAGTGACAAAGCAGAGTCAAGATGCGTTCATAACGAAGTATTGTTCGTCAAATTCTCCAGCTAGACACCGACCAGATAGTGGGGAACGTGGTGATAAAGGCTACACTTTTGAATATTCCATTGAAAACATGGCAGGAAATAGAATTCAAGTTTGCAGGAAAACCTTTTTAGGAGTACTTGGCATTACAAAACACAGGGTTGAAGGGGTTTTCAAACGTTTTAAGAAAGGAGGATGCCTTATACCTATTGAAACCCGCGGAGGTTACAGAAAGACTGCCGTTTACAATAGCAAAATTCTGTCAGTGAAAAGTTTCATTAAACAGTTTAAAGGAAGTGAATTGCATTACTGCAGGTCAAGAAGTGCCCGTATTTATTTGGACTCTAATCTGAGCATAGCTAGAATGTGGAAAATGTACCAAGAAACAGTCTCCGATGATTTAAAAGTTAAACAATCGCTGTTCCGAAAAAATTTTGTTACCAATTTTAACGTCAGTTTTAAAGCACCATCTACAGATGTTTGTTCTACTTGCCTACAACTAACCGAAAAAATAAATCATGAAAAAGATGAGGCAGTATTGAAAAAACTACAGACTGATTTGACGTTACACACAATGCAGGCTAAAGGATTTTTCAAGCTTCTAAAACAGGAAACCCCTGGCGTGTACATCATATCATTCGACATGCAGAAGAATTTACCCATACCAAAGTTGCCTGATCAAATTGCATACTATTCCCGACAGTTATACTGTTACAATTTGACTGTTGTTTCTGGACATTCTACTGGAAAATGGGCGTTAAGTAAAGAGAATGTTGCGATATACTCGTGGGCGGAGCACGAAATGAGAAAGTCATCTAATGAAGTGGCTTCCGCAGTGTTTAATGAAGTACAGAGTAAAGCAGATTCGGGTACTTTCAATAATGACGTACACACTGTCCGTCTTGTCGCGGATGGCTGCCCGGGACAAAATAAAAACACTACAATTTTGACAATGTGCCTTTCATGGTTATCCCGTACCTTGCCAAACATTCGGAAGATGGAAATTGTTTTTCCTGTCACTGGCCATTCTTACATGCCGAGCGAGAGTTTTTGGAACTATTGAAAGAGATTTAAAGAAAGTGGAGACAATTGTTCAACTAGAAGACTACCACGATGTTTTTAGGAAACATGGAATGGTAAAGCTCCTGAAAACCCACTGGAATAATCTTGATTGGAAAGCTGAAGCTAAAACATGTGTGAAAGATCCTGGAGCACTTCACTTTAAAATTTCACAAATTAAAAGACTTGTGCTTACAAGGAAGTCAAACTCGATTACTGTTAGTGGGGAACTCAACTATAATTTTGAGATTGCGCAGTCTTTGTCGGTTACGAAAAAAGGTAAACGACCGAAAGATATAAATCCTACAGAACTAGTTCCTGGCATCAGAGTAAAGCCATTGAAGATACAAGATGTGAGAAATTTGCTTCAGAAACACTATGGAGAGGAGTGGAACAAACATGAGAAACTGAAATGGTTTCAAAAGATTATTGACGAAAATGACACCAAGCCAGAGGTACCTGCAGAGGCTGATTGTTGTGAATGTCTCATTCAGAATACTGCGGATGATTTTGAAGTTGTTGAAGTGATTGTGTAGTTTCAAAAAACTGAAAACTATCATAGAATGTATGAAAGATCAACTTTCTTATATTTGTCTCATTTATAAAATAATCGCATTTTCTTAATTAACATTGACAATTTTACATATTACATGTTTGTTGAATGCACCTGTCATAAATTTTAGAATTACTGACCATTTTACTATGTTAAATCAGTGCATTAGGCGTGGAGTTCAGTTACAAAGGTGGCCAGCTCCATTGTTTACTTACAAACATGGCCAACTCCATATTTAAACAGTAATTTTCTACTTAACTATGGAATATCATATGAAAATATTTATGTAAATATGATTCTGATGTTGCTGAGAATCCGCATGAAAAAAATTAACTCAGAAGGTAAGTAGGAAATGTATTAAACAGTTTTTTGCCTCTCCTGAAAAATTTTAAGAAATGGAGGTGGCCATGTTTGTAACTGGACTAACACAATTAATCCCCGCCATCAAATCTCTGTGCCCTAATTATTGGAGAGGAAATTTTGAAAAACCGCTCTTTAAGTGTGATTGTGGACATTTGTTTGGGAAACTGTAAATATTACAGCACAATGGATTATAAAATTATGAAGTAACTCATGTTGTCATAATCTTCATTAGTAGAGTCCAGTGGCATTTCAAGATTTACTGGCATCAGGTCTGCATTACCAATTCATCAGAGTAAATACAAATTTTTCTGGCATAAACTGCTAACAAACCAGTGGAAATTCACTTTATTTTCTTCATAATTGGCTGGGAGACATTGTACAATGTTAGTTTTCTTACAAAAACTGAAGTTATTTCCTTAAAAGGCACATGAGACATCCAGAGATAGTCTGTAACCTTTAACTGACACATTTCATTCATGGCTTCACATCCAAACTGTCTTCCTTTTGTCACATATTTGCTTCTTGAATTCGATTTCTGAGAACTTCACTTTTTGTCCACCGCGAATGCTCGGTGGTTACTATTTCTCTGTTCACGACAATCTTTGTTTTACTGTTGGAAATATTTCTTAGCAAGGCAAAGTAGGGGTACCCATAGTACGGAAAACGTAAAATTAAGCAATTTTCTCAATTGTGCCAAAAGTTGAAGGGCTAAAGGGCCCAAAAAGATTTTAAATTGTGAGTCTTGGGTAGCTCTATCCAACTAAAAAGACAAATTTTGAAAATCACTTCTGGGCTATATACATTTCTGGAAAAACAGTCTAACAGTGCTTGTTTCTTTACTCGTTTTCTTTTTTATTCAAATCCTAGCCAAATTAGCTTATTTGCATAATTCTTTCTGTAATTTGTTCCCTGGTTCAATTATCCTCAGGTGGTTTTTTTTATTTTTTTGAAAAATATCTACACCAAATGTAGTTACAAGGGCTTAAGTGAAACAATGCAATGACTCACATTAGCGCTCGTAGTGGTAGAAAAAGGTAAACTGGTAATCTAATTGACCGGATAACGATTATTAAGAAAAGGATTGTAAATTTTAGGTCTGATAATATTAAATAGAGTCAGTTTTTCATCTTCTTCTTCTGCTCCCAAAACTTCTTCATCCTGTCGGACCTGGCTGTCCTTCGGTTGTCAGTAATGGTGTACTTACTTCATTCAAATTTTATGAGTTTGAATTGTAAGTGTTTAATCCTTATTCTTCTCTTCTCTGCCTTCAATTTGAAGCATTGACAAATTTAATTTTCCTAAATCATTCATGATCTCTGTGAACCAAGTGTTCTTTGTTTTATTTTCACAGAAGTAACTAAATAACTGCTTCACTAGTCGGGTTTCTGGCAGTCTGAATACATGACGAAAAAAGGAAAATCTCCTTCTCTGCATTGTATCTATTATTGATTCACTCTTACAATATACCACTTCATTAAGTAACAATCTCCATTGGCCATCAACTGGGTGTTTCTTATTTCATACTTTATTATATTTACGTAAAATTCATACCTCATATCACTAGGATGTTTTCAATAATGAGTTGCTTGCCTGAAGGGCTAGGACTGTGGATTTTTTCTCCAATCACGTACCATACTGCAATGCTGTACCCTTGGATACATGATGTAAAATGCCCTCATGTCAGAAAAAATTGCATCTAATGTTTCCATATTCTTGTTGGATAGTTTTTATTCATATATTCAGTAGTACAGTTTCTCGCTTAACACACTCTTTTTTGTTGTTCTTTGCAAAAACGTCTTAAAGAGGTTTTACTGTGTTTTGTGCTTTTTAAAATTTCTTTGTTTTTATTCTTTGTCTTTTATTTTATGTCAATAAGGTACTGCGATGGGCTTTTATGCCACTCTACTTTTATATGCAATAAATAAAATAAATAAATAAATGAATAAAATGTTCGTTGATTTACCCTAGGATGCACGGGAGTATGCCACCACACACGTACGTGCCACGCTTCTCGTCTCGCTCAGCCACTGCCACACCCACTGGTTCGCCCAAGAAGCGTCAACTGCCGCAGATTCCTCATGCACTGCAGAAAGCACTCAAGGACCGAGTCGCACAGGTACGTTACTTTGGGGATCAGCACAATAGCCAAATTAGCTGGACAGGCTGCTTTGATCAGGCATAAAGAAAAGAGAGAGGGTGTTTGTGAATGGACTCTAAAATTTTAGGAGATGAAGCAGGTAGGTCAGTAGCTGGGTACAGCACACTGTTGTCTAAGTTTTGTGCAGTGTATCGCTTAATTAAAATACATACTTCTTCTTATGACGCCGTCTCCCTCCGAAGGTTGGCGATCCAATTGATTATGATTACACGCGAAACGGCAGCACGGAAGTTTTCTATCGACGTATGTCCATACCACCGCCGCAAGTCTTTCAGCCAGGAATTTCTCCGTCTTCCCACAGATCTTTTCCCATCAATCTTCCCTTGAATGATCAGTCGGAGAAGTTCGTATCATTCACCTCTTATGATGTGCCCGAGGTAGCTGAGCTTATGCTCCTTGATGGTTATGAGCTCTTTCTTCTTGTTCAAGATGTTGAGGACTTCTTCATTTGTCTTCTTTTCTACCCAAAATATTCGGAGTATTCTTCTGTATAAGTACATTTCAAAAGATTCAATACGCTTCTCCAATAAAGGGCTAAGCATCCACCCTTCGAAACCATACAGAAGGACAGGAAAGACATAACAATGTAGCATTCGAACTCTAAGCTGGTGGTTGAGTTCTCGGCTGGTGAATAAGGTCCTCATGGTATTGAACATATTTTTTGCTTGTCCAATCCTGGATAGGATTTCGCATTTTGAATCACAGTGCTGGTTCACTAGAATTCCAAGATATTTGATAGAAGATACTTGTTGGACGGTGTTGTTGTTGATGTAAAGGGAGGCCTGTTTTGGTGTTTTTGAGAATACAATCAGCTTGGTCTTGTTAATATTCAAGGATAAACCGTAGGTTTCACTGGTTCTCACGATTTTGTTTATAATGATTTGAAGATCACTAGGGTTGCTGGCTAACACAATAGTGTCATCAGCAAATCGGATGTTATTAATGACAAAGCCATTGATCTTGATACCTAGATTAACATCTTCCATAGCCTCTCTGAACACAGCTTCAGAGTAGATGTTGAAAAGGAGTGGGGACAGGACACATCCCTGGCGGACACCTCTTCGTATAGCTATGTCCTCAATAGTAGTTCCTTCTATTTTGACCTCTGCCATTTGATTCCAGTCCATTATGTATAATATTCAAAATAACAAATACTCAGGCAAGAAAGCTATTAGGGGTGAAATATATATGTCCTCCAGGCGGACATCACTCCACCTAAACAGGCTCATCCATCCAAAGCCGTTGGCTCTCTTAGAAATTTGGGTTATTTACTGCCACCCAACACTCATTGTATCACTGGCAGTATGATCTACTCAATTACCATAGTGGGAAAAACCTGGCCAGACCTACCCCATCCACCGAGTGCAGTCTGTGTGGACACATATTTCACGCTAGAATTGGCTTGATACAGATGTTGATTCCCATAGGGAATCTGAAATATTTGTCCCAAATGAGTAACTTTATAATACCAATATAAATGGTACGTTATTGGACATTATAAATTTTCCAGCTAACTCATTCCTGGTTGCCAGCGTTTTGCCCTCGTGTGCTAGGTTGGGCTCATCAGTTGGTGCAAAATGTCCAATAATGGACCGTTTATATTGGTATTATAGAATTGGCTCGTTCAGTCTGGGCCTGCCTCTTATAATTTCTTCCCTCCTGAGAATTCTCCAAGATAGTGGCCAGTAGACTTCCATTCCTGATTCTGTACCCTATTCAGATGTTCCTTCTTTTGCTCATGTACTCTCTCAAGCATTGTGTCTCTCCTATTCTTCTCAGTACTTCTTGGTTGCTAACTCTGTCCATATCTAAGCATTCCCCTGTAACAGCATAACTCGAATGCTTCAACATTCTCTTGTCAGAAAGACCCATGTTATGGGCTTTGCAAGTACTCTAGTGGCCACCTCACCATTTGGCTCGAGTGTTGGTAGTTAAGCCAATTTGGAAGCTGAACAAAATCAGTATTGAATCTGACAGATTAAAATTATTCATGAATCTAATAATTAAACACATCTCAAATAACAATAACAATGTTATGGTTGCTCTTTTATATAGTTATTTTTGTCCTAAAATGTTATTATGTATAAAATGCGAAACATAACCAAGATTATTGTTATAGGACCTGGAGGAGCGAGCACGCATGATGAAGCAGCGGATGAAGCAGATGCAGGGACAGCGGGGAGCGGGTATGAACGGTGAGTGGACTAACTCCCTGCAATGTTTGCATTATCACAACCAACAGATTTTTTTTTTTTTTTTACTGTAAAACCACAGTTGAGCATTTTGCTCTTGGTACAATGACAGAAAATAAATAAAATTACTTCCTACACTCATATATTTATACCAGCATTACCCATATCACCACCTACATTGAAGTCAGAATTAGAAATTGAATTTGAATGCTATTGGTAACAATTACAATAAAACCTCGTTAATTCAAAATACAGTAGTTGGGATGCAAAAATCGGACTTCAAATGACGTGATTTCGAATTAACCACCAACTCGTAATTCAGAAATGCCAACCCTTGCCGTGTCACAAAGTATTCTAAGAACCATTAATGCATGCAATTACCTTGATTCACAGTTTAAACCTTTCACATGCCATGGAAAAAACTATTTCAGAAATGTATCCAACAAGGTGCATTTACATTATTCAAATAATGCACTTGGATAAATCACTGGCAATCACGCAACAAAAGAAAAAAAAAACATGATTCCAAAGATGAGGACAAATTATGCTGGCTACCTTGTGCTAATGCTTTGTTTTTTGGATTACTGTAGTTTCCATTTTTTTGATGCCTTGTACTTGCATGGGAAGTGCCTGACACCTTTAAAACTTTGTCACTTATCAAACTTTCCTACGACAAGAAGAGGAAGTCTCTAGCTTCCGTGTGCATTGCAACACAGTACAATGACCCCCATCCTTGTACAATTTCTGCGCCGGCACTTCTCTTCTTTAAAATCAGAAATCCGTTTGGGCATGGCATTAAAAAACAATGCAATTTCATCGGTATTGACAACATAGTTTGGTGCGTACAAATTGATTATATAAACCACGCTTTTTTGTCAACTGTCAGCATCGCCAGTGTTCGCGGATTGGATTCTGCTTCTCCACACACTGCCTGCTACATGATATACCAGGATCGTCTTCAGAGTAATAACAAATAATGTATTGGCAACTGTCACGCCATAGTAACAAGACTTAGAAATATAGTTCATTCCAGGGCCTTCAAAGTCAAGGAGAGGGATGTTGATGAGTTAGCTATGGAGAGTAGTCATGATCTACTCAGAATATAGCCATCACCTTTGTTAAAATTATTTGGGTGTTTAGCAATTTCTATCACCTTACGAATGATTCTAGGTTTAAAAAAAGTTTCTCTTTATAAATGACAGATGTTGCATCAAAAATTATTCAATGGTCATTATGTATGGCATGTTCTGCCACAACATACTTCTCTGGCTGGCAAAGACATACTGTAAGTGCCTATGATGTTCTTTATCTCTTGTTGCTACCTTCCTACATGTTTGGCCAACACAAACTGATCCACAGGAGCAAGGAATTATATATATTCCAGCACAGTTTAAACCAATAGGATCTTTGACAGATCACAAGCAATTGCCTATGATGATATTAGGCTTAAAAATGGTCTTGATATTGTGCCATCTGAGAATATTGCCAGTCCTATCCATGACAGATTGCACCTATGGAAATGTTGGAACTTTAGGTCATTCGGTTTACCGTAAACCCACCCATACTAACAGATATCTTCACAGGTCCTCTCATCACCATCCTTGCCAAAGCGTGCTGTGCTTAACACCCTTATCAGCCAAGCAAGAGAGGTTTGTGAGGAGGATAAATTAAACGGTGAACTTGAGTTCCTAACCAGAACATTCCTGATCAAGGAAACAAATTGACGAAGTGCTATATCCTAAGCCAAAAGACAAACTGTTACGTGATTCTTGTCCTTTGAGTCTGGCTTTCTTGTGAGGCAATAGAAATTTGCTTAAACACCTGAGTAGTTTATTGAATTCTATCCTTGTTTCAATGCATCAATAACCAGGCTGTCTGAAGGGTATCTGCACACTTTATTGTAATATCACTGTCCCATACAACTCGCCTGATGCACTAATAGAACCTTATAACAGCACATACAAATGTATTTATAGTCTAAGGAGCATGCTGTTTGGAAGTAAGTACATTAAAACCTTATTAAGACGTTTCTGCAGGGGACAAGGAAAGAGAATATGCTAATCGAGAAAAAGTACTATTGAGTACACGAATAAACCTTTCCAACAGTGATAAGTAAACATTTGATATGTTTTGTCCGCCATGCATGCATTTTATGTCGTATATGTACCAGTAGAGGCTATCTACGATTTCTAAAGGTGAGATAAGAGTTTTAACAGGCGAAAAATGACGAGAGAACAAATAATACGAAACCTTTCTCACTGGGGCTTGTTAAATAACAACAGTGTATTAAAAGGTGTGTAAAACACCAAACAAATATGAAAACATTTGCACTGGGACCTTTGAAAGTAACAACATATTATTCCATGACCACACTCTTTCTAAAACAAATGTTAGTTGAAGCCTTATATTTCAGACCAGTGGGTTATTAAACATTGTTTTCTGATCACACTCTTCGACCATGAATTATTTGGAGGTCAATCTTGGCCACACGCGAGAGAATGACTTTGATCACCATCTTGAATACGACAACACTTTGATCGACTCAAGTCGAAACTGAAAGGTGCAAGTTTCAACATACGCAAAACCGCTGAAAGATGTGGATGCCCGTCCACTGTTTGTATTTTAATTTTGTCTTATTATTAAGCAATTCCACCACTTTTTCAGTATCCAAAACTGGGCTATCACACGACAAATATTCGCTACCCTTCGTTGTATCACTCAACACTAACTTCTGAATAGAATGCAAAATACAAGCCCAAACAGGCTTACTGGGTTATTAAGCAATATCAGTGAAAACCAGCAAGCAAAATGAACTTTCCTGAGGCCAACTGCTTGCTCCCCGAAGGTATAATTTACCCTGTAAAGTTGAGGAGTTCAAGGCCTCTTCCCGTCTTCATGCAACTTTTCCCAACCTGCCTCCTGTGGTGAGGGCTCCTATCTGTGTTGGAAAATACATTCCTTTCACAAGGGATGATAAAGACCCTTTTCAGGGCTAGGAAAAATGTGATCGTATTAAGAGTAATCACGAAAATTTGTGACACAATAAGTGGTGTATTTTTATATAGATTTAATATGAAGTGAATTGGGATTTCAAATTTACGATATGCCAAATAAGAAAACATCTTAGGCCCAGTTTCTTCATTGAAAATTAAGTGTTCACTAGTGGCTTTACATCGCACCGACACAGATAGAATGTTAAGTGTTAACACATAATTTAACAAAATGACCATCTCATCAAGAATTGTTAACTCTAACAAATTGTTAATACTTGTGTTAACTTGTGTTAAGATCGAATTATGAGATTTACACCCTCTCTCAACAACACACTATAATGGGTGTGATAGAATCCAACAGACTGCGCTGGGCTGGACATGTACTGAGGATGCAAGATAACAGAGCACCAGTAGATCTATACAAGGGATCTCTTAATGGGAAAAGATCTTCAGGATGACCCCAAAGCACCTGGAAGAAGGAGATCAACAAGGTATGCCAGACCCTCCAAATTGATAACTAGGAAGAGCAGGCTTGAGATCAAAAAGGATAATATATAAGTAGTAATAATAATAATAATAACGTAAATGTTTCCACCTTTTCAATACTACAATATATTCACAAAATTACAAAATTATACGGTACTAGTTTCGACCCATCTAGGGGTCATCATCAGCCGTATTGGAGCAAAGATCATTTGTGGCGAAATCCTAAGACAATATTATTTTAAAGAATAACAAGTGAAATGAGATGTTATGGTAATAGTTAATAATACAAGGAATATACATACTAAGAGGTTTTTAACAAAGAATAAAGTATAAATGGGGTGTTGTAAAAATTATAATCATGGAAATCAGTAAGTTCTTGTATTGAAATGAAATATGGCTTAGGAAGAGGGCTTAAGGTGGGGCTGAAGGGTGCGGGAGAAAGTGTAATTGTCTTGGAAAAGTACCTTTGATTAAATTTAGGATTGAGTTTAGGTTGGCTGCATTATTGTTTCTGAGGAAAGTGATAAATAGATCGAAGAGTATGTTGGGTTTCTCTGAGATTTCATTGAGATTGTGACTGGCATTAAAGTATTGGTCTAGGTGTATGTAGTAATTTTCCATTATGTTCAGTAAAGGGCCCTTGTTTGCTAATACGAGGATGTCCATGTCTTGTTCAATATTGGTGAAATTATGGTTATAATCTTGCATGTGTTGGCCGATGGCTGAAAACTTGTTGTATTTTATTGCGTTAGTGTGCTCGTGGTATCTGATAATGAAGTTTCTCCCGGTTTGCCCGATGTAGGTTTTTTTACAGGTGGTACATTTGATCCTATAAACCAATATTGAACAAGACATGGACATCCTCGTATTAGCAAACAAGGGCCCTTTACTGAACATAATGGAAAATTACTACATACACCTAGACCAATACTTTAATGCCAGTCACAATCTCAATGAAATCTCAGAGAAACCCAACATACTCTTCGATCTATTTATCACTTTCCTCAGAAACAATAATGCAGCCAACCTAAACTCAATCCTAAATTTAATCAAAGGTACTTTTCCAAGACAATTACACTTTCTCCCGCACCCTTCAGCCCCACCTTAAGCCCTCTTCCTAAGCCATATTTCATTTCAATACAAGAACTTACTGATTTCCATGATTATAATTTTTACAACACCCCATTTATACTTTATTCTTTGTTAAAAACCTCTTAGTATGTATATTCCTTGTATTATTAACTATTACCATAACATCTCATTTCACCTGTTATTCTTTAAAATAATATTGTCTTAGGATTTCGCCACAAATGATCTTTGCTCCAATACGGCTGATGATGACCCCTAGATGGGTCGAAACTAGTACCGTATAATTTTGTAATTTTGTGAATATATTGTAGTATTGAAAAGGTGGAAACATTTACGTTATTATTATTATTATTACTTATATATTATTCTCAGTTCAATACGGACCAAAAACATGAAATTCATAACCATCAATCAAAAAGGATGGAATAGGATTGTGAGATCGGCATGGAAACTTCACGTCCCTCAGAAGCCTACAGAGTGAGTGAGTGAGTGAGTAAGTGTTGTGTTAAATTAACATGGCAGCAGCCCTGTGTTAAACTTCTTAACAGCTGTTAAAATTTAAAAATGGTAGGATGTAGAAGTCATAAGTTTAAAGCTTTATTGCAATTTGAAGACTATTTATAAACTAAAGAAGGAAAAGGATGACCCATACTAAGAATAAACGACTTGTTAGAGTTGTCAGAAAAAGTTTTCTACAAAGATACCTAATTACCAACAAGGTACTAGAAGAAATTGAAAATAGGTTAGTGTCCCTTCAGATTATAACTTAGCAGTGTCTCCCGTGCAGCAGTTGCTTATAGTTCCTAGATATTATGCTTCAGACTCTTTTTTTTTATGTAATGTAGGCAACTGTGTTCATGAGTGCAAGACAAGAGTATGTAGAATTCTGCAAAGAATTCCTGCTGCCATTGCAGTATTAACAAGGCATTACTTTATTTTCCCCGCAGTAAAAGAATGCCTGAAAATCATCCAAGGCGTATCAGTCATCACATTTTCCTGTTGATCTAGGAGCCTTAGATTGCACTTATATAGGCCTCTAATTCTACTAATTGCTTTATGTCGCACTGACACAGATAAGTCTTATGGCAATGATGGGAGAAGAAAGGCCTAGGAATTGGAAGGAAGCGGCATGGCCTTAATTAAGGTACAGCCCCAGCATTTGCCTGGTGTGAAAATGGGAAACCACGGAAAACCATCTTCAGGGCTGCCGACAGTGGGGCTCGAACCCTCAATCTCCCGATTACTGGATACTGGCCGCACTTAAGCGACTGCAGCTATCGAGCTCGGTCACTTATATAGGAATATATTAAATGATGTGATTTAAGAGTCCGTTCTTTCATTTTTCAAGCACACTCGCATACTTTCAAATTAAATCTATAACAACATTTGTCTCGCATTCATCATAATAACGCTTTTGTTGCCTCTTACTTGATATGTTTATGTCTTAGCAGTCTCCGCTAACCATAACCTATAATAATGACAACCATGTGTGACAAAATACTATTCCAACATACCGCTAGGAGCACTTTACGTATGTAAAGAAATAAAAGACGCTCACTGCCATTAACAATTGTTTCATAAGAAATGTTGGAAATGTACTCGTGCAACAGGGTACTTTTAACAGAAGTGTTAAATTAATAACAACTGTTAGTTAACATTTGTGAAGTAAAATTTAACAGAGATTTGAAGAAACCCTGCCTTAATGAGAAACGCACTAACAAGGTTTCACTGTACACAATTATATGCTTTAATTGATTTGTTGCATGATTGTAGAACTGTTGATGCTTGATTCTGTCCTGTAGCTGTTGTCACAACACGTATTGGCTTCTACCCACTCCTGTGTGCACCTTGTTTACGGTTCCTGTGCTGTGCTCGATGGATCGCCGCTCGCTCCAGCATTCACCCAGCTGCTTGACTCCACCTTCCTTGTTTTGGTGTTTAATTACAGCCTTCCATTTGAAGACGTCGTATTCTGTTCAGTGTAACCTGTTTTAGACTAGAACTTAGCTGAATGTAGGATATCTTTATGCAGTTTTAAGGCCATTCACAATGAACATTAAATGTAAACATAAAACCTTGTACTCGTTATTTAATGAAAGCATTCACAATAAAATACATACATGTAAACATGAACATAAATGCTAGGTGTTAACGTTGGAGTTTGTAAACTCCAAGCTTTCATGTTCATACTTATGGGATTCAAGAAGGAAACAATATTAGCCTATTGTACTGTGCAGGAACAAACAAAAGAATGCAATAAAATAGAGTATTTGAGGTTTTTTTTTTTTAATCCATTCTGTAACCTCCAAAAGGTAAGGTTACAAGTAATAGGCATAATAAAAATAATATTAATGTTTGCTACCGTTGTGCATTTACATAGTTGCACACTAACACGAGACATGACAATATCTACGAAATTAAAACTATAAGCACATTAAGCACAGAAAATAATAACAGGATAACCAACATGACGGCTAAGAAAGGATAACAGGGAAGCAGCTGGGAACCATATCCAGGTGGTGGAAGGTATTGGCAATGCTGAAGAAGAGAAGTCAAATGTAATCCTAAACTTTACTTAACAAATCTAGATGAAAATTAAAACATAAATAAATAACAAAATACACCATTAAAATTTGAAAACAGAAATCCAGCAGTAATTACAATTTACCCCGAAGGTAGCATTTAGTTATCTAATCTTATACCGGAACATCACACACAACGTTCCGCTGTTCGTGCCGACACTTTTAAAACACATGAAACAGTCGGAAAGAAAGAAAAGGAAGGTAACTTTACACTATAATGAAGATGTAAATGTAAGAAAGAGAACAAAGTTTAAAATATAATCTTGGTACAAAATACCTTCAGTAGGTAGTCCCCTCAAAAACACTTCTGAGAAAGGGTGCCCATCCTAAAGGTGAATACTCCAAGATGAAGCGGAATAAACGAGACAAATAATATATAAGTAATAATAATAATAACGTAAATGTTTCCACCTTTTCAATACAATATATTCACAAAATTACAAAATTATACGGTACTAGTTTCGACCCATCTAGGGGTCATCATCAGCCGTATTGGAGCAAAGATCATTTGTGGCGAAATCCTAAGACAATATTATTTTAAAGAATAACAAGTGAAATGAGATGTTATGGTAATAGTTAATAATACAAGGAATATACATACTAAGAGGTTTTTAACAAAGAATAAAGTATAAATGGGGTGTTGTAAAAATTATAATCATGGAAATCAGTAAGTTCTTGTATTGAAATGAAATATGGCTTAGGAAGAGGGCTTAAGGTGGGGCTGAAGGGTGCGGGAGAAAGTGTAATTGTCTTGGAAAAGTACCTTTGATTAAATTTAGGATTGAGTTTAGGTTGGCTCTATTATTGTTTCTGAGGAAAGTGATAAATAGATCGAAGAGTATGTTGGGTTTCTCTGAGATTTCATTGAGATTGTGACTGGCATTAAAGTATTGGTCTAGGTGTATGTAGTAATTTTCCATTATGTTCAGTAAAGGGCCCTTGTTTGCTAATACGAGGATGTCCATGTCTTGTTCAATATTGGTGAAATTATGGTTATAATCTTGCATGTGTTGGCCGATGGCTGAAAACTTGTTGTATTTTATTGCGTTAGTGTGCTCGTGGTATCTGATAATGAAGTTTCTCCCGGTTTGCCCGATGTAGGTTTTTTTACAGGTGGTACATTTGATCCTATAAACTCCTGATTTTAAAAAACTGCTGGTCTTGTTGATGTGTGAAGTATTGTATAAAACATTCATGTTCTTATTGTTGGTTTTGAAGGCTATTTTAACGCCTTGTTTCTTAAAGATGTTGGTTAACTTGTAGATATCATTGTTGAACGTGAAGGTGGAAAATGTTAGAGGTTTGGTTATTTCTTTTTTGAGGGTAGTTTTTGGGCGATGTTTGTGTTTATTGATTATCCTTTCTATAAAATGATTGCTGAAGCCGTTGAATTTTGCGATTCCGCGGATTGTGTTGAGTTCGTTTTTTAGATCTTTATTGGACATAGGTATGCTGAAGGCTCGGTGAACTAGGCTGTTGTATGTGGCTCGTTTGTGGGACTGGGGGTGCACTGAATCTTGGCGAATGGTGGAGGCTGTTTGAGTGGGTTTTCTGAAAATTTTATAACTGAAAGAATCTGAGTTTCTAGTGATGGTTAAATCTAGAAAGTTGATTTTTTGATTTGATTCGGATTCTAGTGTGAATTTGATATGAGGATCAATATTGTTGAGTCTTAAGAGGGTGGTGGGTGCGTTAATTGATTTCTCATTCATGATTACAAAGACATCGTCGACATATCTGGCCCAAAAGAGAATGTTTTCGAATTCGTTGTCAATTTTGGTGTATTCGAGGAAGTCCAGGTATATTTCTGCTAAGATACCTGAGGCCGGTGACCCCATTGCCAAACCATTTTGTTGATATATGACATTGTCAAAAGTGAAGAAGTTATTTTATAGAAAGGATAATCAATAAACACAAACATCGCCCAAAAACTACCCTCAAAAAAGAAATAACCAAACCTCTAACATTTTCCACCTTCACATTCAACAATGATATCTACAAGTTAACCAACATCTTTAAGAAACAAGGCGTTAAAATAGCCTTCAAAACCAACAATAAGAACATGAATGTTTTATACAATACTTCACACATCAACAAGACCAGCAGTTTTTTAAAATCAGGAGTTTATAGGATCAAATGTACCACCTGTAAAAAAACCTACATCGGGCAAACCGGGAGAAACTTCATTATCAGATACCACGAGCACACTAACGCAATAAAATACAACAAGTTTTCAGCCATCGGCCAACACATGCAAGATTATAACCATAATTTCACCAATATTGAACAAGACATGGACATCCTCGTATTAGCAAACAAGGGCCCTTTACTGAACATAATGGAAAATTACTACATACACCTAGACCAATACTTTAATGCCAGTCACAATCTCAATGAAATCTCAGAGAAACCCAACATACTCTTCGATCTATTTATCACTTTCCTCAGAAACAATAATGCAGCCAACCTAAACTCAATCCTAAATTTAATCAAAGGTACTTTTCCAAGACAATTACACTTTCTCCCGCACCCTTCAGCCCCACCTTAAGCCCTCTTCCTAAGCCATATTTCATTTCAATACAAGAACTTACTGATTTCCATGATTATAATTTTTACAACACCCCATTTATACTTTATTCTTTGTTAAAAACCTCTTAGTATGTATATTCCTTGTATTATTAACTATTACCATAACATCTCATTTCACTTGTTATTCTTTAAAATAATATTGTCTTAGGATTTCGCCACAAATGATCTTTGCTCCAATACAGCTGATGATGACCCCTAGATGGGTCGAAACTAGTACCGTATAATTTTGTAATTTTGTGAATATATTGTATTGAAAAGGTGGAAACATTTACGTTATTATTATTATTACTTATATATTATTCTCAGTTCAATACGGACCAAAAACATGAAATTCATAACCATCAATAAACGAGACAGCCCCAAGGTGAAATTTACATATTGTGATTACATCGAAAGGCGTTGAATATCTAATTTACAAAATCAACAAAATGGGAACTGTCTCTTTACAAATGTGACGCGACTTACCAAAAAGACTAAGTCATTTTGATTAAATTTGGAAGCTGAAGGAAAACACGGGTAAGCTCCGGCGAGAGAAATTAAATGAAACACTACATTTGAAAATAAATACCTGAAAGACAAAAAACAATTAAGTGCTTACCTGGTGGAGGGGCCAAGAAGACCCGTTACCTTGAAGGCAACCTTTCCCTTCACTGGTCAAACAGTAAAGACGCCTTGGAAGAGCAAGGCTCTAAGGAAACGCATGTCTCCGGAAATTAGGAAACCTTACAACAGCCAATGAGCGTCCGATCTTTTTCCTTCACCTACCAATCACATTTACTTTTATTTTCTCCAATTAGAACTTAGAAATTAGTGCTGACCAAGAACGTTTGAGAAGCATCGAGAAGTTACGAAATTGATGCAACTTTTACGAAAACAGAAATATCCCACGCCGATGTGGCGCGTGTGCTACAGGGTGTTTGCTTTAATCTTACCCACGACAAAGAAACAATCTTGAAGCCATAATAAAATCAAACAATTCCAAAATTCACATACCGAGGAGAGACAAAAACAAATGAATAAATACATTACATACCCAATTAACACATAAATATATACAATTCCTCACCGTCTTCCAAGTCCAAGTAATCAAATCCAAGTAATCACTACAATAATCATTGTTGACTTTATGAAATAAAACATAGACAATTTTACGAAAAAAAGAGATTTGAAAATTGTCTATGTTTAGGCCTACTTCTAGATTTTCTTGTTTTCAAATGTAGGATACCACAGTCACAAGCTGGTACATTCAGCTGAAATGTAAATTGCACTGCTAGATTGTCATTATTTTATCATAGAAGCATCCATTTTTACTGAGTTCTTTTGGGCTGACATTGATGTTTGTTGTCATTGTGAATGATTAGTTAATATTTATGTTAATGTCATACGTTTATGTTCTTGCATCAACATTAAACTTTTTATAGTGAATGGGCCTTTAGAATTACAGTACACTCCTTATTATTCAGGCTAATGAACATCTCATCCACAGAGTGACCAGAGGTTATGAACAGAAAAGAGACCATAGTGCCCGAAAATGTAGGATATCCAAGGAAAATCTAGGGCTTAAAGGGAAAAAATACACACTCATTTCATATAATACTTAATTTCAATTTATACAAACTACAAATGAAATCATGCCCAGGGAAAGTTTACTTACATTACAATAATAATCACTGGGGCTGTACCTTAATTAAGGCCACGGCCGCTTCCTTCCAACTCCTAGGCCATTCCTATCCCATCGTCGCCATAAGACCTATCTGTGTTGGTGCGACGTAAAGCCCCTAGCAAAAAAAAAAGAATAATCATCATTTAAATTTTAATGGAAAAAAGACCAATGATTAATAAGCAGTAGTTAACAAGTGGTTTAATAGGTACAACCATTATGTGTTCAAGTGTATTTTTTGAATGAATTTATCTTCTTTGAAACACCTTATTGACATACAACATTCTGAAGAATTTTATTCTTAAAATTGTACCTTAGCGGCAAACCTCTTGCTGAAACTATACCTGTTTCTCTGAATCCAAGACGATGTTTTTTTCTCTCAGATTTTCATGTGAAAAATCCCGAGTCGTCTTGCAATCACGACGTAATAGTAATGAAAACCACTGGCAGCTGCCATCTATTGTACAGTGCCTCTGTGTGACGTTACTGGTTCTCGGAAAATAGTGAAGAGAGAATAGCATTCTAGTAGCCTCTACAAAAACGTTTCTCAAATCCGCTGAATGGCATCAAAACATCAAGTGCAAGATTGCCCATAATGTAACATACTTCTGAGTCCCAGATGCGCAGGAAATGTCATTCGAGTTGGAATAGCAAGGATGCAACCCTCAGAATTATTACAAAGGCCATGGTTACTCAGTGACAAAGTTACAATGTGTCTACTGTATGTGACCCTTAGTAAAAGTATCCATTTTATAGATGGCAGAAATATTTTTTCAATGGATCATCGTATTGTAGAGACACGTGGAATAGGTATTGCTGGCAAATTTTTAATGGGTTTCCTTAGATATTATGATCATCATCATCATCATCATCTGCAGTTTCCAGCTGTTGGCCAGGTCTGCTTCAATATTATGACGTATGTAGCTGGAGCTGGTTTAAGATAGTGATGATGCCACTATATCTTCCAAGTTGTTTTTTTTTAAACTAGATTTCACAGTCAAAAGAGCTGGGTTTCACAACCTTTCTTGTTTTGGGAATTGCATGAAATATGTAACAAAAATGGGCGGAACCCTGGTTGCCATAGTTTAACCTAGGGCAAAATACAAAACAGTGTTGTATGGAAGGATTTGACATAGGAATGTGTTGATGGAAATTTTGGAAGGTAAAATATGAGGGAAACGCCCTCATGAAAGACCAAGAAAGACATTCATGATGACATAGAATTGGGTAGCTCAAAAGCTTTAATAGTCTTTATTAAAGTTGGTGTGAAGTTTGATGAAGATTCCTAAAATTGTATTTTATTGCAGGACAAAAACAAAGTTTTTATAGTATTACATAATGAACATGTAAATGGTATTCCTAATTCATGAATACTTGACCAGAAAAGGAATATAACTTATAATATAGAGCTTAACCTATTTTAAAGTTTGTGATGTATAGTTTTCAAGTTTATCTTTGTAGCTGAAGATGGTCTTAGTAACAGACTGAAACTAGTCCTAATATAAATGAGATAGAATAAAATTTTACAGTACAATTTACAAGTGTTGATTAGGTGCAATTGTCTGAAATAAAGTTAAAGGTACCGAAACTGGGAAATCAACATGGAAATTATAAAAATCATAAATTATGATATCAAATCATCATCAAAGTTCATGAGCAGTTGCCACAGTAGAGAGAAAGAAAGAATGGTTGAGTTTTATACAGTCTCATGGAACCCTTCATGATGATTGTTATTTCAAAGGGTCTGTTATGTAGGTCATCAGCTTACGGAACCCAGGTTCCACAGAACTCTGGTTGAGAATCTCTGTACTAGACCAATATGCTACTGTGTTGTCATGTGGCATGGAATTTAATGCTGTCATAACTGTCATATAAGCTACATTTTTTTATAATTTTATTTGGAGAAAGCATAGTTCAAAAGCAGGCAAAATAATGTACACTACAATATTTTTATTCATTTATTTACAAGGCCAAGTAAATAAGTATCTACAGTTTTGCTCTATTTGTCTTTAGGTTGGCTCTATGGCATTGTGTGCTCACCAGCCACTAGATGGCACCATTGTCTATGTCTGTGGTAGGTTTCAGCATTATCAGATCAGTATGGTTTGCGCAGTTGCGACGTAAAGATGGCCGCGCCACTCTCTGTTTGCACCAAGGAAGAACAGCATTCCGTAATCCGTTTTTTATGTCTGAGGAGCGGAAATTCATAGAAGACTTTCAACACAATACGGGGACAATGTTTTGCCACAGCGGATGCTTCCATTCCATGCTCTGACATTTGCTCTTTAGTTCGAAGTGGTGAACCCATGTTTCATCTCCGGTGATGATCCGTTTCAGAAACGTTTCACTGTCGTTAGCATGACTGTCCAGTAGGTGCTGACAGATTCTCACACGATTACACTTCTGCTCCTCAATGAGTTATTTTGGAACCCATCTCGAACAGACTTTGTAAAAGTTAAGCCTGTTATGCATGATTTCATATGCAGAACCATGGCTAATGAACATATGGTTTGCCACGTCATCAACAGTCACTCATCTGTTATTCAGGATCATATCAGGCACTTGTTCAATAATGGCATCAGTTACAGATGCAGATGAACGACCGGATCTTTTCTCATCCTTCACGCTCGTGCAACCCCTTTTGAACTGTTCAGTCCACTGGTAAACACTTCACTGTGGCAAAACATTGTCCCTCTATGAATTTCCGCTCTTGGTACACCCTCAGACCACAAAAAACATAGTGGCGCGGCCATCTTTACATCGCAACAGCGCAAGCTGTACTGATCTGATAATGTTGAAACCTACCACAGACATAGACAACAGTGCCATCTAGAGGCTGGTAAGCACATAACACTATAGAGCCAACCTAAAGACAATTAGAGCAAAATTACAGATACTTATTGACTTGCCTACGTACATTTATGCTAGTGTTTCAAGAATTTCAAGAATAACCCACACATGAATAATCAGGAGTTTACTGTAAGTTCAGTATGTAACTAGACTCATGGTTATGATCAGAATTTGTCATTGAAACAGCTAATTACTAGAAATTGGAGGTTACCATATTTACTCAATTGCAAGCCAACTTTCTTTTTTTTTTTTTTTTTTACTTTTTGTTCTTGATTCAAATATGCCCCTTGGCTTAGGATCTGTATCATTAACATGGCTGGTAAAGTAGACAAAACACTGTATCAGTGCAATAGGTTTTTTGCCATTGTGTAGAGTCAAGCCCTATTTCAACAACAGTTGTTAAATTATATACTAATAAGTTGTTAGTTAACACCATGTTAAAAATTTAACTAAGTGCTAAGATTCTTGCATTTATTCAAACTTTTCGCAAGAAATGTTAGCTAACACATCGTTAACTATCTCGAGAATTATGAAATGTGTGGCAGAACCAAGCAGGTTTTGAGCACATTTCAAGCGATTTTGTTAGAATAAAGCTGTAAAACATGGCACGTGGAGTAAATATAAACAGGTTGTCTCAACATTTGATTTGCAATCCCTGGCTAAGAATGGAAAACTGTCTTTTACAGACCTCTACCATCCTTGCTATGTTGTTCTCTGCCCCAATGTTTGCTACATTATAATGGTTTTGAGGTCTTGTTTCAGAATACAAGTTTGGGGTTCGAAAATAGTTTCTTAAAAGGTATTGCCTGTCAGGATCTCTTTTTAAGACCTCAAACCATGCTCAGATATGGGAGTTATTAAATAATATACCATCACTTTACAGAACCTGGCCATCTAGTAACTACAATACATCCCTGATTTAAAGGTTAGGATTATGAATCACTTGAAAAAGTATCCCTTCGAATTATGGCATATTTTGGCTCTGTTGCATTCAGGTGATTGGAACAAAAAACATAAAAAAGGCATATTTCATAGAAGTCATGGATAACCTGTTGGCATTCTTCTATTGAAAGAAATACTAAATTACCTTTTTATTGTGGATGCTATCATTGCAGAAACTCTGCTGACAATTCTACTAACTGAAGCATTTGAAATTCTAGAATTGTCTCCAAATATTACATGAAAAATCATCAATTGTATATATGTCAAATGTTCTATATGAAATACGCTTGACAGAACAGAAGACGATGCTCTGTACAAAGACAGAGACAAAGAAATAGGTGACGAACCTGAATCATTTGATGCTGATGTCTAAGGCTCGAAAGTTTTGGAAAAGTCCTTCTTTCTCGAGTCTCCAAAGATGAGGCCCAACATAATATATGTTCATTCTGGGTCATCGTAGGCCAGAAAATTGTGGGTTTTATTTATCCTTTTCTGCCTTTTTCAGAATTTTTAGGCTCATAGGTCCTTTCATAATTTTTTTTTTTTTTTTTTTTTTTTGCTAGTTGCTTTACGTCGCACCGACACAGGTAGGTCTTATGGCGACGATGGGATAGGAAAGGGCTGGGAGTGGGAAGGAAGCGGCCGTGACCTTAATTAAGGTACAGCCCCAGCATTTTCCTGGTGTGAAAATGGGAAACCACGGAAAACCATTTTCAGGGCTGCCGACAGTGGGATTCGAACCTACTATCTCCCGAATACTGGACACTGGCCGCACTTAAGCGACTGCAGCTATCGAGCTTGGTCATAACCTCTTTAGGTTGTAACTTCACCTTCTTTCGAGTACATTTGTACTGCCCATTCTCAACTCGAATCATCGTTCGTTCATCCGTTACCTCTAAAATATTTCTGTAGTAAGAGAAAAAAGAAACTAATGCTTGAAAAAAAAACAGCGGTATCAAATTATGTGCAATGTAACCGAAATATTGAAAGGAGAAAATCTTGATGTGTTTTGAAAAGGAAGATCTCACTTGCTTCAAGTGTGAACCCTTAACATCTGTCGATGTGGACCTAAGTTTCTCGATGTTTGGCAACGTGCTGTCTGGAATCCGACGATCCTTTACAGCTAAGAACCTGGAAATGACTGTTGTGATATAAATCCAACTGAGGTAAGTTTTCCAAATTCCAACTTCTGTAACCTTATTGTGGTGAAGCCAAATACAATTCCAGTTATACTCATTTCAATTTTATTCTCCAGGATGTCCATGCGGGTTTGCTGAATTCATTCTAGTTCAAAAACACATTTCATTCTAAATTCTGCAAGAACTTTTATTAACAAACACGGAATTCCTTTTTTTAAATTATGTTAATATAAAAATATATAATGTCTGAAAGAAGAAATCATCATCATCATCATCATTTCCTATTATCCAGCTGTAGCCGTGTAGGGGCAAATATGGTTCCTCTCCACTTTACACTGTGTGCCCAAAGAGCTTTCCGAGACGATGGGCTCGTCACATACAAAGGCATTTTATATCTACTGCCAGGTTCAAAATTAGGCCGCCCCTAATATGGAGACAGACGCCTTTCGTAGCCGCTCCTCTGGAGTACAGACGCTACAGGTTTGCCATCTCCACCGTAACAAATCCACCTTCTCTGCCGTTGAGGTCTTCACTTGTAACCCTGAGCTGGGACCCATACCAGATGTTACACACAGGGTCAGTGTGCTCTGGGACTCACATAGGCAGGGGCGCCCCTCCCTGGGTAGGGCTGCCTCCGAAGAGGGTCTCTACCTGCTACATGCGAAAGGAGAAGTATTTCACATATAGTACAGTATATATTTTTGCACTGTATGTTGCATACCACCAGAAGTTTGCATTTTAAAACTTTATATTCCTTCATAAACATGTAATTAAAACTAAAATTATGAATAAATTTGGATCACATTTTTAGGTCCTTTTCACCAGTTTTTAGATCCTTTTTTGTTATTGTTAGGTCTTTTTAAAGTTCTTTTTTAGTCATTCTTTATGTCTTCAACTTCCGAGCTCTAGTGATGACTGACTAAACAAGTAAATGGCAGAAAATTTATTCCTTTTGCTTCGTGTCATTATTAAATTTCAAATTTTTGTTTTTCATTTCCATGGGTCGGCTTACAATCGAATGAATACGGTACATAGATTTAATCTTTAAATATTTTTGTAGAGCCTTGAATAAGACATTTTATTCTGTGGAAAAATTCAAGAGATTTTGTATCTTGGAACAAGTTCAATTAGAATAAAAACTGATTGATATGGTACCTGGTGTTGAAAATTTTGCACTAGCAGAAATTAACTTTATGGAATCATATTCAACTGTAAAGTATGATGAATGTGACATAAATAACATTACTTTTTATTCTGAGAAAACAGATTGACTGCCATGAGAAATTAAGATTTTATTAAAATTAAAATAAGAAACAGAACTCTCTTAGTTCCTAAGCACCTAAAGATAAAAGTAGATCGATATTAGGTCTCCAATAAAACACATGTTTGTAGTATTCTGGTACTACCTTGGATATAATAATTTTCAAGCTTATCTTGGTTTCACTTGTGTATATATGGTAAATAGTCATCATCATCATCATCATCATCACCATAAACTAAGACCGTCCAAGCTGTGTTTTTACTCTCCAGCTCTAGTATGGGAGGCTCGCGCATAGATCTTGATCTTGCAAACAGCCTGCACGTTTTCGACCTGGCAAGCATCAGCCGCCAGTCTGAAACTCGGCTGTTAACATGGTAAGACAGTAAGTTGTCATTGCAACACAAAATTTTCATATGTAAAAGTTCTGTTTTCATCTTAATGGCCGTGTGAACAGACATAACTCTCACTATTGATATGCAGAAAATCTTAATGGCGTTTATGAAGTCCCTTATTATGATAGGAAGATTGGAGTTTGGTGTGCTGTTAGTGCAAGATGAATAATTGGGCCTATTTTTTCAAGATGACTAGATGCAGAGAGGTACCAAGATGACATTTTGACACTGTTCTTCTACCAGTTAACAGAAGGAGAAGAATTGTGTGGGTGGTTTTAGCAAGATTCAGCCCCTGCTCATACAGCAGAAGATTTCCTTGTTACAATCTCGGAAGTGTTTGCAGACAGAGTGATCAGTGCTGGTCTATTTCCCCCTCGTTCTCCAGATCTAGCAGTGTGTGATTATTACTTGTGGGGTAAACTGAAAGAAAAAGTGTATTGAACAAATCCTCACACATTGGAGGAACTAACAGAAAACATTACAGTCGCAGAACTCGCTTGCATCAGCCAGAATGTGGTTACCAGATACAGTGCCTGTATTACCCAAGAAGGACGACACTTTCAGCATCTTTTATAAGGTTTTCATGTAAGATTGTGTATACGCTTAAAGTAGGGCGGCCATACACGACGTAAGTTCGGCTGAGGCAGCTGCCATAGCACAGAGTACAAACACCGTATGTTCGGTCTTAGTTTATATGAGAGAGCCTGTATGTTAAAAAGTTGCCTCAATCTCTGCCAGTCTAGGGCTTCTCTCTTCCAATCTTCCATGCTACCCAGGAGGATTCTTTTGGATCATCACAGCCTTAAGGTCGATTCACACATCTCCAGGACGTGACGGCATCTTCCGTGAAAATAAAATATCGTCGCCATGTAAACAAAGGGATGAGTTCCTACACTTCCGTTGACGTCATTCGCCGTGACCTTCAGTGCTTCTCCGTGATCCGTGCCGGCAATACGTATTCGCTGGCCAACGATATTTTCTTGTTTTCACGGACGTGATTTCTCTCTTCCCGCCTTCCTGCTTCTCTGCTTTCTTTGAGTACTGAGGTTATCTGTGTACATTTGAACTGTTCTTTACCTCCCAAAATGAAGGACGAACTGCTGATTGAATTAGTGATGATGATGATGATGATGATGATGATGATGATGATGATGATGATGATGATGATGATGATGATGATGATTGTTTAAAGGGAAAGGCACACTCTTTTCTATATAATTTAGCTGATTCGAAATATATGGATAGTGGTTTGAAGAAGCATGTATGGGACGAAATTGGCGAGAAAATGGAAGCTGAAGGTAGTTAACTAACATTTTTTTGCTTTTAAGATTAAGGAAATCAGTCTGTCTGTACATAGGCACCGACGTTGGCGCGGCAAGGCACTTTCTGCCCCCAACCTACAAAGTCAGGGGTATTAAAATTAATCAACGATTTCATTTATTTAATTTTTCAAGTATTTATTATTTAATTTTTCAAGTAATTAAAAGCAAATGTAGTGTATCCGTGAAATTTTACTTCGTTGTCCTTCAAGCATTTATATAGAGCAGAAAACTCTCCTTCCTAACCCCTGCGTTTCCATATAGGATGTACCCACTGTTTCTTCCTCTCTTTCTCCTCTTCATCCAAAATTATAGCCATCATTAACAGTTAATCACTAAAAAAAACTAATCATCTAACACTTGATTGCCAACTTATAACTGCGTGGAACTGCACGGAACTGAAGTGTGAGGACAGACATGAAATATTCATGTCAGAAAGGATGGATACGAACACGGAGAGCGCCGTCACGTCCCGGAGATGTTTAAATCGACCTTTAGTCCTCCAAGGGGATAAATTTTTATCTGTGTATATAAATAACTTACCCTTATCACCAACTGAGATGTTACTTGCTTGCTATTAATACTGAAATCCTAGGAACTTATCATAAGCAGAAAGGGACATTTGGGCTACAATTTTCAAGAACTGATTCAAAAAAACTGGAAAGTTAAACAGTTTCTGGCAAATATCCAACAATGACAATAAAGTGAGTATGGATTTTACTTTTCCAGTGTGTTAAGAAGCATGTTTGTATAATGTTACTTTATTGAAATATAAGTCGTCATTCAAACACAAGAGGGAGTGAAGTCTCCATTAAGAGTTAATTTTTTGAATGATTTCAATTTCTTATGTGCTTCATTCTATACTATTCTGACTTCCTGTTCCCTCCTACATAGTTCTGAATACACCCATTAACTCTGCCTAACAATCTCCAGAATATTATTACAATATTTGCTTACAGTTTGGGATCGACATTACACGGGTCTAAGCGACAGCGACCTGCCTTCTCGTAGCACCATGCAAGCTGGCGACCAGAGGCACCGGTTACGACATTCCTTATCTCCCGATAAGGACGTAATGGGTGACTTTGGAGACAGCGACATTGAGAGTGTCGTCAGTGTGACGAGCAGTGCCTTCTCAACACAGTCGGAGCGACCTCGTGGCTCCAGAGGTGTCAGGTACTGATTCAAAATTCTCCTCTGTCTTCATTTACTTTTCAGCATGGATGAAATGCTATATGATTTACAGGCCTCATCCAAAACATATACACTGAGTGGCCAAAAGTCACAGAAAACCCTCAAAATGGTAGCTATATGGCAGGGCATCGACTCTGCAAGGTGTTGGATATTCTGGAGGGATCTGGACCCATTCATCTTGCACTGCTACCCACAGTTGGTCTTGTGTAGTTGGTGCAGGGTTCATGGAGCATACACCATCATTGACAGCACCACATAAATGCTCAATTGGGTTAAGATCGGGGGATCTGGAAGGCCAATCCATGGTCATAAGTTCACTGGAGTGTTCCTCTAATCACCTGCATGTCACCATAAAGTATTGACATGGCACATTGTCCTGTTGAAACATGGCATCTCCATCAGGGTACTCTGGGCCAGAAAGGGATGCAGATGATCTGAAAGAATGTCCACATAACGTGCACCTGTCAGCGCTCCCTACAGCCATACATTGGGGCCTAATTGCAACCATGAGAATGCCGCCCAGACCAGTACTGAGCCACCTCCTGCCTGGACACAACCTTATTGACACGCAGGATCTGTAGCTTCATGGAGCTTACTCCACACTCTCATGCGCCCGTCAGCTCAATACAACTGGAACTGGGATTCATCGCATCAAACCATATGCCGCCACTGTTGCTTGGTCCATTGTCAATCTTTGCGGGTCCATGAACGTCGTTGAGCTCTGTGTTGAGGTGTCAGCAAAGGGACACCAGTTGGTCATCGGCTGGTGAAGTCTGTGCCGTTCAGTTGCCTCCTTACAGTCCTGGTAGAAATGGGTTCCTGACTCCCAACATTCAACTGGGTGGTGATCTGACTCATAATAGCCAGTTGAGCGCCCAGTATGGTTCTGTGGAGGCAACGTGATGTCCGTTTGTTAAACACCTGTGCTCTTCCCATCTGGCAGTTTACGTGGGTGGTAACATTCTCTGTGCGATATTGAAGACCTCGGAAACCCAAATTTGCCTGTAATCTCCTCAATGCGCCGATGATCATCTCACATTCAAAGTCGGGTAACTCGCGACGTGTAGCCATCTTCACAATACTGGTGTCTATGACAGACTGCTCAGCTACGCTGCAGCTAGCTGCAATGCTCAGGGATCATACACGGCACATTTTGTAATGGGACACCCCTTCCCATGACTTTCATCCACTCAGTGTATATGAGGATTACCCAAAAATAAACCAACTTCATCAAAATTATTTTGAATAAATCTAGCATTCAATCAGCTAGTCAGTGCTATTAATTACCATACATAATAATTGTGTAGCATACAAGGACATCTTCAGTACATTATTTTGATACTTTAGATCAACATTATTATTCAATGATTACTGAATATGCACACAGATAAGCTCAAATATCATATATAATAGGCTGACTGTGCAATGAGAAGTTTTCTGAATTAAAAGATCTTTGAAACAATATAAACATTTAAAACATAGGATATTCTTTATTTAATAAATTGTTTTAAATACATATTAATTTGAAAGAATTGAATATTGGATGAATACTAATGATTGAATGCAATTGGGCTCAGTATATGGGAGGCCAGGCTCTGCCTGTCAAAAACCAAGACAAATGGCAAGTGATGGAGGAACAACAACCCTTTAAAAGCCTTGGTCCAGTTGGCCTGTAAAGAGCCTCTTGTTTGGCTTACAGACAGTGGCGGTGCGTGGATAAAACGTCTAGGGGTTCACTGCTGTGGAAAAGAACGTGTTCGGATTCTTATTGTTACTTGATGTTTACATAGCTGTAAAATAGTGACATTGCTTGATTAGAAATGTGACTTTGCTTTGCAGAGACACGGCTACAGCTCGAAGAAGTTACCAAAACAATGAAGAATGAAGGATAGAGAATATGAAGTGCAATTACTTTAAGCTGATCCAATTTCCCCTCATTTTGGAGATGTTGCTTACGTAGGAATAACTTCTTCAAGAACGTGTTAGGCAGACTACTGTTATTTATGTGTTGACATATTTTGTTGTTTACTTCTCATAAAACACGTATTACTAATGAAAAGTTTCATTTAATTACATAATCTTAGCCTACCTACGGCTATTGATGCTATACAATCCGTAGTTAGCAAAATATTCTGACTCACTGCGATTAATTACATCAGAATGGCAAAATCGCCAAATTAAAATCCCTTCAAAACCTACCACACACGGCAAATTTTAACCACGCGCTCCAACAATGCTTCGGCTAATTTCGGAACTGCTTGATGTAACTCGTGTCTATCGCTGGTCCAGTTGCCAGCGATTCCTGGGTTATGTTTTCCCTGCTTCTCATAACCCCTCATCTTGCACACCCTCCTATGTCTCACGACTCCACACCTTCAGTCCTGAAATTGAACCTATTCGCTGGTTCCTGAGAGCAACCGAGTGTTGATGTCAAAAATACCGCTACGCGCGCTGACGTACAGAGGAATAGGCTCTGATGACCCATTTTACCTAGACATATATTTCTAGGGGGTTCATTGAACCACTGAACATATAGAACACGCCGCCATTGGTTACAGATGAAGTCACTTTGGCAGAGAAAGAGACCTTCAAAATGGCACAATTGACAGATGAGGCATACTAAGTCTCAATCTGCTGCCTTGTAGATGACATAGAGGACTACTAAAAACTACAGAACCGAGTGAGTGGCTGCATAGTTTGGGTCACATAGCTGTCAACTTGCATTCAGGATATAGTGGATTCAAACCTCACTGTCGGCAGCCCTAATGATGGCTTTCCATGGTTTCCCATACTCTCTTCCCTACTTGTTATTGTCCAGGTCTAATCCGCATAAGTGTCTGGATCCATGGCTAAATGGTTCCTGTGCTGGCCTTTGATCGCAGGGGTCCCGGGTTCGATTCCCGGCAGGGTCGGGAATTTTAACCATAATTGGTTAATTCCCCTGGTGCAGGGACTGGGTGCATGTGCCGTCTTCATCATCATTTCATCCTCATCACGACGCGCAGGTCACCTATGGGCATCAAATCATAAGACCTGCACCAGTCCTCTCCAGCGGCCACACGCCATTATTATTATTAACCGCATAAATCAATATGGGTGGATAATATATTTTGGAAATTATCTCTTTACACTTTCTTGGTACTTCCATATTCTAGACAAGATTTCTTATACTCTGGTAGAATGCATTGCCTTGTTGCATTCTCTTGCTATTCTCCATGCCCAGCCTTGTATTCTGCATTAATTCACTCCGTAGGTACTTGAAACTATACACAATTTTGACCACCAATTTTCACAATGCCTTTCCCTTGCCTTTTTCCTCCTGATATCACCATGGTCCTGCTTTTCTCTGTGCTGATTTTCATACCATACTTATCAGTGCATCACGTTATTCTATACTTGTCCCCTCACATTGTGGTACGTGGATTAAGTGAGATTCTTCCTGACTGGTGTAGTATACGCTTCTCAGCAGTATGGAATTTTATGCGTATGTTTTCTTAACCACTCAGCGTTCGCTGCCATAGATCATGGCTGGCCAAACAGCAGCTTTGTTTTTTTTACCAGTCACATAGTACCCCACTAAGACTGCCATTTGCCGGGCTCAGTGGCTCAACTTGGCAGTTTCGATCCTGGCTCATTCTGGTGGTATTTGAAGGTGCTCAAATAAGTCAGCCTCATGTTGGTAGATTTACTGGCACATAAAAGAACTCCTGCAAGACTAAATCTGGCACCTCGGCATCTCCAAAAACTGTAAGAGTAGTTAGTGGGACGTTAAGCAAGTAACATTATTAAGACTGCCATTTAGTCCAAGCTGTATTTACTCCGTGCATAACATCTGCATCTATAGTACTGTCATTAGAATACTGACCCCAATAAGCAGCTGTTTTCTCTTCTCAGTATTACACCACCTAGCATTACGTCAGCATGTACAGCTTGCAAGTTATAAATTTCATTGTTGTTCCATAATGACTTTGAATATGGAGAATATAAAGAGATCACCCAATCAATACATTTTTTTTATCACTCTCTTAGCAATTATTATATTTTTAAAAAATATACAGTACATGTTTCATCTCCTAAGAGTCATCTTCAGCTGCTTCATACAGTTTAAATTAAAATAAATATAACAGACATTGACAATGATCTAGTATAGTAATAACTTTTTGAGTTCTAGAAACAAACAATAAAAAATCAGTCTGCAGTGATAAGAATTGAGGGCTTTGAAAAAAAGGCAGCAATCCAGAAAGGTGTGAGGCAAGATTGCAGTTTGTCTCCCCTCCTTTTCAATGTTTATATAGAACAGGCAGTAAAAGAAATCAAAGAGGAATTTGGGAAGGGAATCATAATCCATGGAGAAGAAATTAAAACCCTGAGATTTGCTGATGTTATTTTATCTGGGTAGCCTATGTGGCTCAGGCGGCAGCATTCCGGCCTCCCACCGCTGGATACCGTGGTTCAAATCCCGGTCACTCCATGTGAGATTTGTGCTGGACAAAGCAGAGGCAGGACAGGTTTTTCTCTGGGTACTCCGGTTTTCCCTGTCATCTTTCATTCCAGCAATATTCTCCAGTATCATTTCATTTTGTCTATCATTTATTAATCATTGCCCCAGAGGAGTGCGACAGGCTTCAACAGCCGGCACAATTCCTATCCTCGCCGTTCGATGGGGCTTCATTCATTCCATTCCTGACCCAGTTGAATGACTGGAAACAGGCTGTGGATTTTCACATGACTTGACATGGAGATTAGCAAGAGGGTACAACAGGGCAATGCATTCTACCAGAGTGTAAGAAATCTTGTCTGGAATAAGGAAGTGTAAAGAGATAATGTACAAAATGTATTATGCACCCGTATTGACCTAAGTGACTGAGACCTGGGCAATGACAAGTAGGCAGGAGAGTAGCAGGGGAAGAGGTGATACTCCTACATGCGCGTCCCAGGTGGCGGATAGGGGGGTCCTAACCGGCTTGCCGTTGGACTTGAGGGAAATAAAATACCTCTCGTGGACCGAACACACAACCCCCTGTGGGTGGGGGACGCAGACGAAGAATACACCCATGGTATCCCCTGCCTGTCGTAAGAGGCGACTAAAAGGGTTGACCAAGGGATGATCCAATTAGAACCATGAGACTACTTGTAATTAGTACCATCACGCAGGGAACACCACTATGTTAGGTACAAAATAGGTTTGTGATTAGTAGCGACAGTGTGTGGCTCAGGATGCATTATACAGTACCTGTGATTCATACCTCTATATGAGAAACATCATGGAATGAGCGACACCATGGTTCTGCCTTTCCTGTGTTTAGTACCCACTATATGAGGAACACCACGGGATAGTGCAGGTCCCTGTGGTTAGTCCACTTATGTGAGGAATGCCATAGGTTTGCGTCGCCTGTAAATAGCGCCGGAGTGTGCGAAACACCATAGGTCTGTGTTACATGTGCGAATTTCATTACCTGTGAGTAGTACCATAATATGTGGAATACCGCACGTCTACGCTACTTTTGATTAGTACTGCAACATGACAAATATCATGGTTCTACTTTCCTAGCAATAAGTACCATTATGAGGGACCGATGACCTGGATTTTGGACCCGTTTCGACTACAAGCATCATCGATTCAGTATTGTGCTTTAGAAGCTGTCCCTTGGTCAGTAATACTATAGTTTAATGCTTAGTTTCTGGGAATGTGGGGCATTGCAGGTCAGATCCATTAATTCTTCATCCTCCTGTTTTCAAATTCTGGTCAGTGGAGGATTATGGATTTTGAAATTGTCATAATATTTCATCTCATTTCGTACCATTAGAGGCCGATGATCTAAATGTTGGGTCCCTTTAAACAACAAGCATCGTCATCATCATCATCATCAGTGGGGAGGAGAGTAGAATTCAAGCCAGCAAAATGAAATATCTGCATAGTATGAAAGACAAGGAAAGAAAGATGTGAGAAAGGAGGTCGGAATGTCAAGCTCAAATGAGAAAATTGTTAGGAGTAAACTAAGATGGTTTGGACATGTCAAGAGGATGCAGAAGGAAAGAATAGCACAACAGATGATGGAGATGAAGTTTGAGGGAAAGAGAGTGAGAGGGAGACCTGGAACAAGGTGGATTGATTCACTAAAGAGGAGTGCAAGAAGAAGAGACCTGGACTGGGAGAATATGATGGAAGAGGAGAGGAAGGTGGAAAAGTGCCAGGAGCTAGAGAAGGGGAAAGCAGGATGGTGATGATTCATAACTCCTGTTTACAAACAATTGTATCATTGATCCACATATTACTTGTCTGATCAGCAAGTAAGCATTGGAGGGTTTG
Organism: Anabrus simplex; assembly: GCF_040414725.1. Lineage (NCBI taxonomy): Eukaryota > Metazoa > Arthropoda > Insecta > Orthoptera > Tettigoniidae > Anabrus > Anabrus simplex. Next base: position 37,119,575 of record NC_090278.1, on the reverse strand, counting down.
TGGTAGACACTAAAAATGCCATCCAACATTTTCAGTGTCTCACAATCCTTGACTTTTAATAATTTATAAATACTTTAACTATTTTAATCAGACTTCAGCTTTGGACATTATGGTTAAGTAAATGCTGGTATATGTTAATTTATACTAGGATGGTGAAAGAATTTGAAAGCAAGAAATAATCCTTCAGGATCTATTTTTAATTTTAATTTATTTTATGGTCTTTTAACCCATCTGCATTCTCCTTTTCCTATAGCACAAAGGGCTTGGAAACCATGCATTTTCACACAATTTGCTCAGTTTGTAGACCTCTGAATAAATCAGCATAAATTCCATATTTATTGACATAATCCAAGATTCTTTACAGAAAAATCATTGTGAAGCAACTGTTCCTTGCAGCTCAGGATTCGAAAGTCAGTAGGCCTTTTTTTTGTGTGGTATGACTGAAAATGTTCCAGACACAATGGAATGTTGCAGGAGTCACATTGCCATGTACTTTCCCTTCTGGTCTTCTTTTGCTGACATGCAACACAGGATTTTGCAGTTTTAGTTCCTTTGACTTCTGGCTGGGGCGATTTTGATAGGAAAATGATGTTCAGTCAGTCATGACAACAAATCTCCAGGTGTAGCTGCCTGTCGTTTGATGGACCCAAGCCACTAACTCCGTAAATAGGTGCTGTGTTGGTGTCACAAGTTTTTTCTCCCAATCCCATTCAATGACGTCCCTGAAACTGCAACCAGTATCACGCGTAATTTCATCTGCCACTGACGTAGTGTTGTCAAGTTCTGTTTCACTTTCACTTTCTGTTGCATCACTACGATTCAAATATATATGCATATTATCACCAGGATCTTCCTCATCATCACTACTACTATAATCAGAGCCTAAAAGTTCAAAACCGAGCTCAATAGCTGCAGTCGCTTAAGTGTGGCCAGTATCCAGTATTCAGGAGATAGTAGGTTCGAATCCCACTGTCGGCAGCCCTGAAAGTGGTTTTCCATGGTTTCCCATTTTCATACCAGGCAAATGCTGGGGCTGTACCTTAATTAAGGCCATGACCACTTCCTTCCCACTCCTAGCCCTTCCCTGTCCCATCGTCGCCATAAGACCTATCTGTGCTGGTGCGACATAAAGCAACTAGCACAAAAAAAAAAAAAAAAAAAAAAAGTTCAAAATAATGCATAAATTCTTCCTCATCCTTGCCACGAATGAACACATGCTTCTGTTCATCAGCCATTGTTTCCAAATAAACTGGTTTGGAGATCGCAAGTACTTTTACAAACACCACTCAAGTGAAATAGTTCTTAAATCATCCCTCAGCGTGCAGGCTATCTCATCTCTGGTAAACAGCTGTTAAGAGCTACCGAGTAGTTGAACAGCTCTACCGACAAAAAAAAGTATGTCTAATTTTTTGTGGACAAATGAGTGCTGCGTGCTAGTATGCTTATGGCTATAGAGCCCATTATCGCGTCAGCGTACTGGTATGCTTACGGATGCGGTTGGGTTAAACTTGTATAACTTAAACAATGTAGTTGTTATGTTTGAGCTATGCATATAAATACATATGTGGTGTTATTACTGAATAATATTTATAATGTTGATCTAAAGAATCCAAGTAATGCACTGAAGAAGGCCTAAAAATAGAATGAAACGTATATGCTGCATAATGAATAAGTAATGAATGGTATGACTGTCTGAATGAATATGAGCTTCATTTGAGTCTAATAAGTCATTATTATTCTTCATTTGAATACAAATAGAGTCAGATGTAAAATTGTGCTTTTTGTGTGCATGATGTTCCAGAATTATGATTTCATGTAATACATACTATCCGCAAAACTTTTAGTGACACTTAGGCTCCCTAGTTCTGAATCAGTAGACCTCGCTTATCTTCGAGATAAGGATTGGCAACCTATGATACCAAAAATGAATTGATAATGCATCGCCGTGAAACATCTGGCAGTGTAATCCCATTAATGATGTGTAGATGTTGATTCCTGTTGCGGTTACTTTGGACATTAATACAATTTAAGAATCGATAAAACCATATCATAAAATTAAACACGGTAAAATACACAGAAACTAACGGCAGGATGTGGAAAGCAGAAGGAACCCTACGAGGTTGTGGATCGAAGGACTTTTGTGGCCGAAGCTTCGAACAAAGGTAATTTGGTTAATATCTGCTTATAGTAAATATTTATTATCAAAACATCTAAAAGGAAATAATGAACACTACTGTTAATATAAAACACAAAATAGGAAAAGAAATCCAGATGAAATTAACTTGCAGTCTTACAATTATGCCAGTACTAAACTTCATGGAAAATACTTTAAATGTGAAGCGACCACCTTCACTAAAAAAACACAGATCGAAGGAAAATTCTTCTAAAAGAAACAGTTTTACTGAGGCCAAGCTTAATGAAAAATAAAATTTAGGTTAAAAAAATGATATAAAAGGCTTGCCTCATGGCAACATGAAGACGATTGTAAGACTTCTTTACACCATCAAAAATTTATTTGTTTGCTGGTAGGAAAATCGACGAGTAAACTCCTGTGACATATTAAAAAAGGTGAAATAAAACCAAGTTACATTAGGAAATTTAAGATTTGCTTACCCCAAGAGAAGCCAGAGCTCCCATGAAGCACAAAGCTCCAGGACAACACGTCCACTCTACATGATGCTGAAGACGGAATACAGACACTCTGCGATGCGCTTCCCGAAGGAAGCCCATGCTGGATGGTGTAACCGGAAATGCCACAGCAAAATTAATGACCAATAACCCAGAAAAATTGGCACGTGCAGTACAGGGTGTTGCGCAAATTTTGACATTTACTTGAATTAGGTCAAAAATATATATATACTCTCGTAGCACACATCACAATTCCCATAGTGATCCTGAAATATTTGTCCCGAATGAGTAAATTTATAATACCAATATACAGTAATTGGTCTGTAATTGGACATTATGAGTTTTCCAGCTAACTCATTCCTGGTTGCCAGCATTTCGCCCCAGTGTGCTAAGTTGAACTCATAGTGCATTGACACTGCTGGTGACTCCAAGTAGCCTACGCAGTGGTCTCCACAGTATGCACTAGCCATGCGTCTTGGTAGGTGTGCTATTTACCAACTGATGAGCCCAACTTAGCACACTGGGACAAAACGCTGGCAACCGGGAATGAGTTAACTGGAAAATTTATGATGTCCAATTACAGATCAACTATATTGGTATTATAAATTCACTCATTCAGGACAAATATTTCAGGTTCCCTAAGGGAATCAATATGTATATCATATGATGGCCAGGCAGGCATCAACTTTTGAAAGTGAGACGTCTCTCATTGTGCATTGGCACTGCCGGTTCCAAGTAGCCTATGCAGTGGCCTCCACGGTATGCACTAGCCATGCATCTTGGTAGGTGTGCTATTTACCCTATTTACCAACTGACGAGCCCAACATAGCACACTGGGGTGAAAATCTGGCAACCAGAAATGAGTTAACTGGAAAATATGGACCAACAATATTGGTAATCTCATAACTTCAAATATTATTGTTATTTATACAGCAAAGCAATATAGGTGAAAACTGAACTTCTGCAACGAATTGCAATGGTTGAGGGAAATCAAAGTACATGACATGAACTTCCTAAAACTCCTATTCGGAAACAAACATCACAGTGAGAGCAGAAAAATAAAAGCTAAAGTAGCAGACTGCTGTAATGTAGGAAAATAAATTAAATAGTTGCTTTTCTCCCTCAGAAAATGTGGAAAAATATGGTTCCACGATTAATTGGATTAAAATGTTTTTCTGCCTTTCACAACTGTGAATCTCCATGCATCCATAGTAAAAAAAGGGGGGCAGGCCAATCTATTCAATTTAGATTAATATAATTACAGATACTAAATAAAAAGTCATGAGACATGCAGGTGTGTGCGTTAGCGTGTATGTGACACAATTATAGGCTTTAGATAATAAAGGTCTAGAAAATACATATCGATCATAGTATCGATTCAATTCAGATTTCAGTACCATTCAGTTGGCAGTCCTACCAGAACTGCTGAAGCTCCCTCCTTTCCTCTCACCCCCGTTAAAAGAAGTGTTACTAAACGTTTCATGGATAGTATGTCTCTTTAAATTCATATTCTATTCTAGGCTGTAAATTAAAATAGAAATTTGAGTAATTTATTACAGTACTATTTATTACCTCTATTTCTCTTAATTTTACTTTTTCAGGCATAGAAATAGTGATGTTTCCTCTTGTTCCTTTGTAAGCAATAGACTGTCTCCCCGAAATAGTATTGACTATGCTAAAAGGAACAGCATTACTTCAGTATATTCCCATAACATTATTGATGTTGATAAACTGGAGAGTATTGGATCTTTATCTCCCCGGATTAGTATTGACAGTGGTAAACAAAACAGTATTACACCATTATCTCCCCGGAGTAGTATTGCCAGTGGTAAACGGAATAGCATTGCATCTCTCTCTGCTAGAAGTAGTATTGATGAAGGAAAACAACATATCATTTTGCCCATATCTCCTCGGCCCAGCATTGATAATGGTAAACGGAACAGCCTTGCCTTGCCATCTCCTCGCCACAGCATCGATAGTAGTAAATGCAATAGCATCTTGTCCATATCCTCTAATGCTTCTTCTCGAAGAAATTCTTTCCAGAATTCCCGTGCACTCTCAGAGAGTAGTGGCTATGATCCAAGATATCTGTCACCTTCTACGTGCTGCTGTGCTGCAGAATTGCCTCCGCTCCACCAAATCCGACCTCCCATGAAAAGAAGCCTTACTCTTGGGACTTGCTCTCCTGTTTATTGTGAATGTGACTATAGCCCAGTACAGCAACGTTTTGCTATACCCCATGCTTTGGCTACCAAATATCCAGAGGCTTTGTCACCTGTTTGTACTTGGAACACCCTTTCACCTTCCTCCAACATTAGCCTAGATTTTAAATTCCCTCAAATGAAAACAGATGGCTCGATGACTTGGAGTCCTACTGCAAGTGATATAGCCCCTCATTGTTCAGAAGATAATCCAATTACAATGAAGATGAAATGCCAGGGCAACTCCCCACTGAAAACGTCTGATATGTCCACCATGGAACGAAGGGGAGATCTGGAGGTGAAGGCAGATTCGAGACATTCTCTTTCTTCAAGTCCACACTACTATGGATATGACAGTGAATACAGCGGAGCTGAAACGGAGATCCATTGCTCTGATCGAAGTTTTGATAGTCAGAAAAGCTTCGAGGTTGTGGAAGTTGATAATAGTAGTAACCATCTGAAGAAGATTTTGAAGCAATCTTCGATGCCTGAAGAAGATAACAGTGAACGAACTGATCACATCAGATGTGTAAGATGTACAGGTATGGAATGTTCTGACTCTAGAGGTTCTCTTAGAAAATTGTCTAAGGGATCCAGTGAGCTGCAGAAATTGATTTTGGATGGTTCCACTTCATCAGTTTCAAAATGTAAGGAAGATTCAACAGCCAACGACTCTGAGGATGTTCGCATGGAGTGTGGCGCTGAAGATGATGATAGAGGCTATCATTCTGACCGGGTGAATAGTGTTGGTGCAATGTGTGAAGTAAGTGCTTGTGGTCAAGTAGAGAGAGTATCTCCAAAACCTGGCAGTAGAAGGGGTTCAGCTGAAAGGCCAAGGAAACATAAAAGAGGTAAATGTACATTGTCTGATCAAGATGGTATTTATGTCGATGAAAGTAAGACTTATTACCTTGCCATCCAAGGCCAGTGGTATGCTGTGACACTACCAGTCGACCTGCAAAACTACATTGAGAAATCAGCGTCTGAAGAGGGTTTATGTTCTGACGATAGAGCGACAAGCACAAATGTTGAAACACCACCTCAGAAAGTAAAAAGTACAATAACAAAAAATGTTAAGTTCGTAAATGATATCATCAGTGATGAAGAGGAAGAAGATGATGAAGATAGACCAATGGATGGAGATAGAGGAGATGAAGTGGAGGACGAGGAAGAAGAAGAAGAAGAGGAGTCAGAGGAAGCAAAGTCACCTGGAGAGAATGGTACAATGTTCAGAAAAGTCTCTATTAAGTCTGATACTGGCAGTCAGGATAGTCGCAAGATGTCTTTCAATGAATGGTATCCTCGAGAGGCAGCAGATGGAACCAGTGATGCGAGCAGGAGAGAGAGTAGTAACGGGCAGATCAGCGAGGAATTGAACAGAGGGAATAGTTGCTCTAGAAAGTTGAGTTTGTCTCACGAACTTGATGATGGTGTAAGAATGGATTGTGATGGGGAGAGTTGTTCCACGAAGCTGACCTTTAGTAGTAGCCTGTATTGTAAAGAGGAGAGTGCTTGTTGTGGTAGTGCTAATGGATGCCCTTCTCCCGTCTCCCCTCCTGCCAGTAGCGACTACGGGGGCAGCGGGGGAAGCGGAGGTGGTGGCATCGGCTCCAGGGAAGGGGAGAGGCAGAGGCCTCACCACGGTTCAGCGCCAGGCACCAATGGTTCCAGTTCCAAACGCGGTACCTTTGCTCGCAGTCTCTCAAATGCCGATGTGCCGCCCGATGAAAAGGCTGGTGAGTTGCATTTACTTGTTCATTATATTTTCATCCCTAGCCATTAAATTTTATTACTTCCTCGTTGTGTATTCTGTGTTGCTTTTCATGTTCCTAGTTCCTATCTCTCTACATCTCTCATACTTGTTTGTTTCCTTCCAACACAATGTCATCATAGTGTATTTCCAGAACAAATACCAAGGTATAATAACACAATATCTAAAAGTAGTGTATCAGAAATGTTAGAGAAACTTGGCTGGGAAGCTTTAAGTAACAGAAGGGAGAAAACTAGACTTACAGGATTATATAGAGCCTGTACAGGAGAGGAAGGTAAGGTAAGGGTTATTCTGCCCGAAGGCAGGTCCGAACCTCCGCAGAGGTGTTCCTGAGCTGGAGTTTACGTGCGGTAGGGTGGCCAGTTCCTCTCCGCTCCTCCATTCCCTTACCCCCCACCAACAGCGCATGGCAACCCATCCAACTCCTGACCATGCCCAATGTTGCTTAACTTCGGAGATCTCACGGGATCCGGTGTTTCAACACGGCTACGGCCGTTGGCAGGAGAGGAAGCATGGGGAGAAATCCGTGAGAGGCTTCAGTTGGAAAATAATTATATCGGCAGGGCTGATGACAAGTATAAAACTAGAAGGGATTTTAGCAGAAGCGATTGGGATAAATTTTCATTCATTGGGAAGGGCGTGAATGAGTGGAACAGTTTACCAGGAGGTAGTGCTTTGATCCTTTTCCAAAATCTCTACAGATATTCAAGAAAAGAATAAACACCAACAGAGAAAAGAAATGCTAGTGGGCATTCGACCCGTGTAGGTTATTGTAAATAAAGAATTTTTGTGAATAAATTAATTCCATCCACTGGTCTATGGAGATTGGACAGCTGAAGTAGGGGACTGTCTGTAGGGGTGAAGTAAGTGGCGACTTTGAGGGTCCTGGGACTGCGCTTCAGGAACTCTGGAAAGCAATGGCAAAAGGGGCTCTGGTTAAGACGCAGCAGGTTGTTATGCTTGTTAGGTTCCAAAATGGGTAAAAAAATAAATAAATGCAATGTAAATTTTAATCTTATAGCAGCTGTATAATATTATTTGAAATAATTTCACATACTGTGTATGAGTTGATTATTATTGTAAGTAGAGAAGATATTATGAGTAGAAGTTTGCAAACAATATAAATTTACTAAGGATGAGCTGTGTGTTTAACAGAAAAATAATTAGTGTAAATTATATAACACTGTATTTTAAGAAAATGTCTTCTTCCCTTGTTAATTTAAAATTTAGTGCTCAATAATATTGTATTTTAATGTGCCATTTGCCACTGAGGTAGACACCTCATATGCAAACAAAATTATTTTTATTTTATTTTTTTATTTTATTTTATTTTAAACTGAAAAGGGAAAAAAAAAAAAAAAACCCTGGATCTTGAGATGATCAAAGCACTCAGAGAGGTTGGACAACAGTGAATGTACAGAGTAGCAAACAAAATTTGGAAAGAGAATGTAACACCTAGTGACTGGAAGCAGGGAGTCATCACACCATTGTTGATAAAAGGTGATGGGAAAAAATGTACCAACTACAGAGGTATAACTCTGCTGTCACATGGCCTCAAAATCTACGAATCCATCCATGAGAGCAGGATTAGAAAATATAGTGAACCTACACTTGAGGAGGAACAATGTGGATTTAGACCTCATAGATCAATTGTAGACCTCATTTATGCCACCAGAATGCTCTATGAGAAGTACTGGGAGAAACTTATAACTGTTTTTCTGGATATCGAGAAAGCATATGACCATGTACCACGCAGGCATATATGGGAATATTTGAGACATAAGGAAGTACCTGTTGACATCTTAGCACAAGTACAATGATTATATGATGAAACCAAGAGTTGTGTCCAGGTCCAGGATGGAAGGTCAGGTTGGTTCAAAATGAAAACTGGAGTCCAGCAAGGAAGTTGTCTTTCACTGCTCCTCTTCATAATAATAATAATAATGGATGAAGTTTTAAAAGCAGTTAAAAGAAAGGATCCAGCAACTAATGCTATGGTTTTTGCTGGTGATGTAATGGTATGGGGTGAGAGAGAAGCAGAAGTAGATCTTTGACATGAAGCTTTTACAACCTTAGGTCTTAAAATCAACAAAACCAAGACACAATTTTAAAATGGGAATAAGTCCACGTAATCAATACTGCTTACTGTTTGCAGTGTATTTTTATGTATAGATACATAGTACTTTTAATAACCAGTATTGATCAGGTGGAATTATCCCCATTTTACAATCATGAACTTTATGTATGCAGACATGAAAATAATCAACTGTAATAAAACCAAGACAGTTGGCTTGGTGATGAGTAGAAACTTTCCAACTGTTCATCCAAAAATTTGAGATGACGAGATGAATAATCCAGTACTGAGGTAATGTTCTGTACTCAAACAATATCATACATCAAGAGATTAGCAACAGAATACAGAAAGCTTCCATATTCTATTATGCTGTACGTCAAATACTTAGGGATGAAACATTTCGGTTAATTTCAAAGATCAGCTTGTACAATATATATGAGGTACCTATATTGAAGTAGAAACACTTGGTGGATCATCAAAGAGTCATCTTCAGGCAACAGAAATGAAGCTCCTCCATTCTTGTCTACTAAAAACAAAAATGGATAAAATAAAGAATGTGGATATCTGACAGCAGCTCGGATCGGAAAGAAGCTTGCTGAATAGCCTTGAAGTGAAGAGATATTTCAATACTTCGGTCACATGAAAAGAATGGATCCTCATAGGACTCTTCGAGTATACCTTGACCACAGTGTTCCTGGGAAGAGACCAAGAGGAAGATCTCATGATGCTTGGGAGAGGCAAATTTTCAAGCACCTTGAAATCAGAGATGTAAATTGGCGTCGCATACATGAACAAATTCTGTCGATGGACAGGACAAACTGGAGGAGGCTCATATAGAACTGCACCCAGCTTGCTGGAGTGAAGAAATTATGGTGATGATGAATAACACAATAGGTTATTGTTAGGTCTACCTTGTCAATATTTAATATCCTTCGTTAATTCAATATTTAATTTTCATACATGTTTCGAGAACTGTCATTCTCTTCCTCAGTGAATAAAAATCACAAGTAAAATTTCTCATATTCTAGGGCAGGAATGGCGAACCTTTTCCAACTAGTGTGCCATTTTAAGTCTGGTTTATTATTCTCACCTGTTGACTGTGCCACTTGTTTTCCATTAAGGGATGTCTACAACCCCCCCCCCCCCCCTGAGACTTCCTTTCCAAATTCCTGATTATGTTTCATAATATGTTATTTATTTATTTATTTATTATGCATATATCTTGTAAATACATTTGATTGCATGGCTGTACCTCAATTATGGACACGATGGTTTCCTTCCCAGTCGTAAGCCTATCCCATCATAGGACCTATCTGTGTCAGTGCGACGTAAAACAAATTGTAAAAAAAAATATTAGATATAAAAATCAAAAGTACTAATATTGAGAATGGACTTCACTTCCTCCATTAGCTAGCTTCATTATCTTTCCATGTTGTAGTTTGTACGCTCAACAATTAAACTAATTTCTCCCGCATCACATTTCCATAAGGAAATCTTAAAAAAAAAAAAAGCTATCCTTGTTTGTAAGGTCACATTTATGCTTTCATCAAAACATACTGCATACATGTGGGAGTTATCCAAATTAGCTTTCAACTTCTCCGAATCTTCTTCACTCATTTTTATTATTCTATCCTTGACAGCAGTTCATCTGGCTGGCATTCCTTTAATTCTGTTAATTATTAGTTGTTTGTTAGGGAAGTTTTCAAATAACGTGTTGGACGTCAATAAGAAACTTTTTGTTTCAACAACTCACCGTCAGAAATTGGTTTCCCATGCATGCTGTACTATGCAGCCGCACTGATATTATTGCTAGGGTGGAAATATGATACACAAGAACTAGTTTGTTTTGTGTAATGTTCGATATTTTGTGAAACGAACTCTCTTCTTTCTTAATTTGAAATGGAACAAACATTTGAATGACCAGTCTTGAAATTGCGCTTTACATTACATGTGGGGGATAGAATTGCTTCCGAACACAGGCAACACATCTTTTTATCAGTCCGAATTCCGTTGGCTAGAGTTCTTAAAAAATACGGTCATCACCGCCTTTGTTAAGTTTCTGTTCTTTTCAGCACCGAAAACATGTTTGCGATGCCCGTATACAAAACCACCAGAAAACGACACTATCCCACTTGACTTTCGGAGCTATCAATGTAGCAGTGTTGCCATATTGCACGTCCGAATGGAACTATTATTTAGATTTTCGATATTTATTTCTTACACGTGAAACACTATATGATATGTATTATTTGTAGTACAAGACATATACCGGTATATAAAATATTATGTTCATGTGGCGTGCCACCGAAATCGTGGCATAGGTTCACCATCTCTGTTCTAGGGAATACTTAAACTTAATTACATGAATATTGTTCTTAAAACATAAAATCATTACACATATGACATTAAAAGGTTCTCTTGTAAAGTACAAGTTTACAGTTAAATTGTTGTGTTGGATTATATACTGAAAATTTATATTAACACATCTTCATGATCATAAAACAAAATGTTGACAGATGAAACCTCCAAAATGTTGCCAGTTATTCAGATACCTGCATATTGGAAGAAGTTGAAGGAACTGCTTGAGGAGTGATTTATTTAAATAGACCCCAAGACTCGCAAATGAAGCATGTAAAAGTTTCAAACAAATTTATTTTAAAACCACCATTCCAATACTTTAAAATCTCTAAGTCCAAGATACAAATACTACATACATGTTAAATTGGGACATGTTTTGCTTAGGCTTTGTAAGCATCTTCAGCCATACTTAATCTTAATGTCAAGCAATCTGTACAATCCAAATGTATTTCAGATCATTATGACTGTCTCGTTCTACAAATAAATAGTGTGTACTTTTTTAGATGAACACTAGTATTCATTCCATGTACATATAATACTATGACAAGTTCATTATTGAATTTTATTTGCATTTAATATTGCTTTTTCCACAAACTAGATTTTATGACTGTTTCATCTTGTATTATTATACTTTAATGAGAAACCCAGTTCGGAGCCCTGACTTAGCTTTACATTCTGTACTCCAATACGGCTATCATAATGAGACTCATAACCTGTAATGAAGCATGTTTCGAAATAATTCCATTTTCTCAAGAAGTACTTGTCAGATTTTGAAAAAATTACACTCTTGAATTTGCAATGTTTGTGTCTCTAATGCTATCAACAAATTAGTCTAAAAAGCCACCTAATCGATACTTTATTTATTTTGCCTTTGGCAAACTTAAAAATACATTAACAAACACAGGACATGTTTCGACCACTTAGTGGTCATCTTCAGCTGTATATAAAAAATCTTAGATGATAACATTTAAAAGCAAGCACATTGGATCTTATAACTATATCCCATGGGAATCCAAAAACTATTGTTCTAGATGCTTTAAATGAATTGGAAGATGGGGGGGGATTGGGGGTAAGGAGATTTATGTGAATGATACTTAAATTACAGTATCGTTTACAATTGTGTTTAAAAAACTTAAATGATGAAAAACATATTTAAAATATTTAAAAGCGTCTATGGTAAGATTCTTTTTGATAAAATTAGGTGGCGTGATTAAAAGTTCGTGTTTGTAACAATCTTCAGGCATTTGTGAGAAAATAATAACTTAATTAAAATTCGCGTCTATGGTGCTGTTAAACACTTTGTTTTTAATAAACACACTTAAAATATTCTAAAGTGTCTATGGTAAGGCACTTATTAAAAAAACACTTGTACTTGAATGAAAGTTTATGTCAGATGCACCAGTCTTCAGGTATTTATTGTTTATATTTGATAACTTCCTTGAGTGATATTCTTGTGGTTAATGCTAGGTGTAGAAAAAAATGTAATTCTGTTTAAAAATAATAATTTAGCACCATTATTTCAGCAAGTATTGACATCCTGGAAAAGTACTGCAAATTCCATTATGAACACCTTGGTAATATTGGGCTGGGAAGAATTGGGAGAAAGAAGAAGAAGAAGAGGAGGTGTTAGCGGAGAGATTGCATGGAATGACATTGGTAGATGAATAAGTTTGAGTGGCGTTTATAAAAGTAGGAAGGATCACAATATGAAGATAAAATTGGAAGTCAAGAGGACAAACAGGGGCAAATATTCATTTATAGGAAGGGGAGTTAGGGATTGGAATAACTTACCAAGGGAGATGTTCATTAAATTTCCAATTTCTTTGAAATCATTTGGGAAAAGGCTAGGAAAACAACAGATAGGGAATCTGCCACCTGGGCGACTGCCCTAAATGCAGATCAGTATTGATTGATTGCTGACAGTGTAAACAGATTTTCAATATCTTCAGTGGATTATGAATTATTTGAGGTGAACATTTTAGCTGACTCTCCCTGTATGTATATGACAGATATACAACATGTGTCATATTTGAAATGTCTTGGAGTGCAAGAAAATGTTACCTATTATTATCTCATTATTCTGAGCAATTTCTGCAGGGATTTTTCTCTCATCGGTTGACCAGAGGGCACGCCTAGCTTATCTGCCTCCTGTTGACTCATAACTCCCCCCTCTGCGGCATAGAACAAGCAGCACTTTGCCCACTTTATCCGTGAATGACATGAGATAACAATTAAAATTAAGAAAGAAAATTAGTAATTATATAATTAAGAAATAAGAAAATAAGCTTGTACCTTATGACAGGAGATGTTGGAAATGTTCTCCTCCTGCATCCACACATTTCTGGCATTGTCTTAGGAAACTCTGATTCACACGGATAAGTTCGTCTTCCATAATTGGGGCTATTTCTCTCGGGAAATGTTCTTTCAGTTCGTCCAGTGTGTAAGACTTTCTTGCACACACTTTATTTTTAAAGCTCCTCCATAAATAAAAGTCACAAACAGTTAAATCTGGGAACCGTGATGGTAATAAGTCAATTTTAACATTTTCGTAGCCCGTCATGCTGAGCTCTTCAAAACCCTGGCTTCTTGTCCAAGTCATCTTAGGGTTTTTGTACGAGTATGTTATAATCTTTCTGCGATTTCGTCTACTTTCTCATTAAGTACACTTTTTTTAACACTTTGCTTCTTATCGAGTAAAGAAGCAGTTCCTCTCAATTTTTACAAATGTTTTTTTGCTAGTTGTTTTACGTCGCATCGACACAGATAGGTCTTATGGCGAGTATGGGACAGGAAAGGGCTAGGAGTGGGAAGACCGGGCGAGTTGGCCGTGCGTGTAGAGGCGCGCGGCTGTGAGCTTGCATCCGGGAGATAGTAGGTTCGAATCCCACTATCGGCAGCCCTGAAAATGGTTTTCCGTGGTTTCCCATTTTCACACCAGGCAAATGCTGGGGCTGTACCTTAATTAAGGCCACGGCCGCTTCCTTCCAACTCCTAGGCCTTTCCTATCCCATCGTCGCCATAAGACCTATCTGTGTCGGTGCGACGTAAAGCCCCTAGCAAAAAAAAAAAAAAAGGAGTGGGAAGGAAGCGGCCGTGGCCTTAATTAAGGTACAGCCCCAGCACTTGCCTGGTGTGAAAATGGGAAACCAAGGAAAACCATTTTCAGGGCTGCCGACAGTGGGGTTCGAACCTAGTATCTCCTGAATACTGGATACTGGCCACACTTAAGTGACTGCAGCTATCGAGCTCGTCTCAATTTTTTTTTTTTTTAAAGAGTTTCCATGCAGTCTCTCTATGTGGAGGGTGTACACCTGGAAATTGTGTTACAAATCACCTAACAACTTCCCTGCAAGACTCTGTTTTCACATAATTATTGTACATAAATACCCTTCCCTCTACCGTGTACACAAGTGGAGGCAATATGAGAATTATACACCGAAGTAACACTTCGCAATTCGAGAACAGTTGGAGCGACACTTGTAAGCATGGACCTGAACTGCGAAGTGCGGACATTCCCGTGCTGTCACTGTGCTGTGTGTTGGGAAGTGATAATTCAATGGGAAGCAGATAAGCTGGGCGCGCCTGCCAGCCAACCAATGAGAGAAACTCAATGTAGTTCCTTGAAATTTTCTTGAATGTGATTACCAGTGAGTAATTCCAATCCCTAACTCCCCTTCCTCTAAATGAATATTTGCCCAAATTAGTCCTCTTGAATTCCAAGAGATATATGAATATTGTGATCCTTCCTACTTTTAAAGACACCACTCAAACTTATCCGTGTACCAATGTCATTCCACGCCATCTCTTCACAAACAGATCGAAACATACTACTTACTTCAGCAACTCATCTCCTTTCTCCCAATTCTTCCCAGCCCAAACTTTGCAACATTTTTCTAATGCTACTCTTTTGTCGGAAATCATGCAGAACAAATCAAGCTGCTTTTCTTTGGATTTTTTTCCAGTTCTTGAATAAGGTGAGGGTCCCATACACTGGAACTATACTCTAGTTGGGGTCTTACTAGAGACTTATATGCCCTCTCCTTTACATCCTTACTACAACCCCTAAATACCCCCACAACCATATGCAGAGATTAGTACCCTTTATTTACCTCACTAAAGATCTTCTTTATATTAACTCCCAGGTACTTACAAATATCCCCAAAAGCAACTTTCACCCCATCAACACAGTAATTAAAACTGAGAGGACTATTTTTCTATTTATGAAACTCACAACCGGACTTTTAACCCCATTTATCATCGTACCATTGCATGCTGTTCATCTCACATCATCAGTCCATAGACGGGTTTGATGCAGCCCTCCATGCCACCATTTCATGCTAACCATTTAATTTCTACGTAACTACTGCATCTGCTCTAATCTGCTTGTCATATTCATACCTTGGTCTACCCCTACCATTCTTCCTGCCTATCTGTAAAGGCATGTCCAAAGTAGGGCACAAAAGTCACGACACAAAGTTGCTTGATGTGCCTCGACAAGTTGCAGCAGGTTGAGCTACAAATACATTCGTGGTGGAGTGGCAGAAGAATGATGGAAGACCAAAGGATGCCTCATTGACCTTAAAACCTTAGTTCAGTGTGGATATCTCTCGCACTGAGCAATAAATACTGCAGTGCACTTGTCAAATTAACTTCTTTTATATTTTTTTAATTTTTTATTTATTTTATGCCCACATTGGAGCACTGAAAGCAATCTAAATACAGTCAAGCCTTATGAATATTGGTTACAATTTGATGATTTTTCTTCTTTTGTTCCCAGAAATGTTTCATTCTCTCACCTGGCTGCCCGTTCTTTGTCAGTTATGTTGTACTGTTTGCATGTATAGGTCTTCAGTTTAAGTCTCACGTCGTTATTTCTCAGGATCCTCTTCTCTTCTCTGTTTGCAATTTGTTGAATTGTCAAGCCTAATTCATTTAAATCTTCTTGGACTTCTTTGAACCAGTGATTTTTAGTTTTCCTTTTCCAAAAGTAGTTGAATAAATGTTTGAGTATCCTAGTCTCTGGTAGTCATGATATGTGACAGAAAAAATCAACTCTTCTTTTCCACATTATATCTATTATAGACTCAGTCTCCTGGTATACAATTTCATTGGGTAGTAATTGCCATTGTCCATCTATCAGATAAAAAATTAGATGTATGGCTTTTCAGGCGTTTGCTCTATTAACCAGCATTTCGTCTTAGGTCTGTCCATCTACTTGGTATTTTTTGTTCAGATTTGTTCTAATGATTCGTCTATCTATTTTCTGTAATTTATCTGTAGTTGATTTCGTATTCAAATTGAATAAGGTTTCACTAGCATAGGTTGCTTCAGGCTTAATAACGGAGTTGTAGTGTTTAAATTTTGCATTTATCGAGAGAGATTTCTTCTTGTAGGTTGGCCAAGTAATGTGTTGTGCTTGTTTTAATTTGGTAATTCTATTTTCAACTGATATTTTCTCTTTTAAGTTTCAAGTTATCATCTCTCCAAGATATTTAAATTTATTAACAACCTTAATTTGTTTGTTATTAGTCAGTGTGATAGGTGATCTTTCCACTTTGAAGGATGGCATCACCTCCGTCTTTTCAAAGGAGATTTGTATTCCAATTATTTTAGTTTGGCGTATTTCCTTTCATTAACTCTCCCTTCTTCCCCTACCATCCACATGCACTCAGAAGTATAAAAGAAGTATAAAATATAAATAAGTCGCCAGTATGTGATCAGATAGTGCATGATTCAATTGAAGACACACCTCCAGAACTATTTTGCTGATGAGCTGTTTGGAGACTTTAAATGTAGCTTGACATAAGTAGCCAGGATTCTATAAGTTTGCCAAAACCTTGTATTCTTGAAAGAAATCCTTCTGCAACAAGTATTCAAAGTCCTTTTCTGGGTGTCTTAAGATGCGTCCTGTCATTCCATCTTTTCTTCTTGTCAAATTTAGCCAAATCAATCTCCTCTCACCAATTCGATTTAGAATCTCTTCATTCGTGATTCGATCTACCCATCTCATGTTTAGCATTCTTCTGTAAAACCATATTTCAAAAGCTTCTATTCTCTTTCTTTCTGAGCTAGTTATCATCCATGTTTCACTTCCATACAATGCCATACTCCAGACAAAAGTCTTCAAAAAACATCTTTCTAATTCCTCTATCAATGTTCGAAGTGAACAAATTTCTTTTCTTAAGAAAGGCCTTCTTTGCTTATGGCAGTCTGCATTTTATGTCCTCCTTATTTCTGCCATCGTTAGTTATTTTACTGCCCAAATAACAATATTCACCTACTTCATTTAAGACTTCACTTCCTAATCGAATATTTCCTGCAGGTCGTAACTTGGCAGGTTTGATGCTGGCTCAGTTCGGTGGTATTTGAAGGTGCTCAAATACGTCAGCTTCATGTCGGTAGATTTACTGGCATGTGAAGAACTCCTGCGGGGCTAAATTCTGACACCATGGCGCCTCCGACAAAGTAGTTAGAGGGACGTAAAGCCAATATTATTATTATTTATTATTTCCTGCATATTCAACTGCACTCCAACTTGTACTCCTTACCCAAGACTCTGACCATACCATTCTGGAATTTCTCCACATCTTCTGCAGTTTCAGATAAAATGACAATATCATTGGCAAATCTCAGGGTTTTTATTTCCTCTCCTTGGATTGTGATTCCTTTTCCAAATTCCTTTTTGAATTCTTTTACTGCCTTTTCGATATAATCATTAAAAGAAGGTGGGACAAACTTTAGCCTTGCCTCGCTCTTTTATGGATTGCTGCTTCTTTTTCAAAGCCCTTGATTCTTATCACTACTGACTGATTTTTATACAGATTATAGATAGTTCTTCATTCTCAGTATATGATCCCTATCACTTTCAGTATCTCAAATACACTCATATTCATAAAAACCTGAACACCTTGAAAGACTAGAGATAGAAAGTTAATATTCGCACGACATGTGCATTAGTATGTTCTGAAGAAATAATTAGCATTTGAACCATGTCGGCCCTCAGGTTCAAGGTCGACATCGATATCTCAGCGCTCCACCACCACCACCGATATGTCTGGCTCCTTGGCTAAATTGTTAGCGTACTGGCCTTTGGTCAGAGGGGTCCCGGGTTCAATTCCCAGCATGGTTGGGAATTTTAACCATAATTGGTCATTCCCCTGGTGCAAGGACTGGGTGTATGTGCTGTCTTCATCATCATTTCATCCTCATCATGATGCGCAGGTCGCCTACAGGAGTCAAATCAAATGACCTGCACCAGGCCTCTCCGGGGGCCACACGCCATTATTACCACCACCGACTAGTAAAATATGCCTGTGGCTTTCGTTGTCAGTATAAACTGAAGGCAATGGATCAGTGTGACTTGAGCAGACATGCAGGATACCTCGCATATATATGCGAGAACCGTACCGTCCAATGAGTGAGTTTGAAAGAGGCCGCATTTTTGGCACAAGAGAACGTGATGCATCCATCCGGGGAATTGCTGCTCATGTGGGGTGAAGTGTGTCGGCAGTGCTACAGGTGTATACAGAATGGTTCATAGAAGGCTGTAGAACATGAGGAGATGGGTCTGGTCGCACCACCCAGACCAGCCCCCGAGAAGATCGACACCTTATCCAAATATCATTGCAGGACAGATCTGTGTCCTCCTCAGCTCTGGCACAATAGTGGAACAGTGTAACACATCGTACACTATCAGGAGTGACAGTCCGTCACTGTTTATTATGGTCTGGGTTCCCGGCACGTCATCCACTACTCTGCCTACCTTTGACTCATGTGCATAAATATGCTAGATTGCAATGGTGTATGGAATGACATCACAGGGGACAGGAATGGCAGCATATAGTGTTTTCATGTGAATCCAGGTTCTGTTTGTTTGAAAATGATGGCTGCATTTTTATTTGCCGCATACAGTGGGGAGAGGCATCACATTGACTACGTTCGCACAAGACATACAGTGCCAACTCAAGGCCTTATGGTGTGGGATGCTATTGGGTACAACCACAATTCACACCTGGTGCGTGTCCAGGGCACTGTGATCAGTTTGACCTCCGTGAATGACATCCTGCGACCCGTAGCCATACCCTTTCTGCACGACACCCCAGACGCCATATTTCAGCAGGACAACTCGCGTCTACATGTTGCTGCATGAACACGTGCCTTCTTGTTGTCACAGGATGTCAGACTGTTGCCTTGGCCTGCCGGATCTCTGGACTTGTCGCCAATCGAAAATATGTGGGATAGAGTGGAGCAGTGGGTGCAGCGTTGTGACCCAATGCCAACCACCAAAGATGAACTGTAGATCCAGGTGAATGAAGCATGAATGGCTATACCCCAGGACGCCATTTGTGCCTTATACACATCGATGCCATCACGCATGGAACAAGTTATCAGTGCCCATGCAGGACCCAGTGCCTACTAGGCAACAGAACACATGCTGAACCTAGGTGACTGAAATACTAATCATTTCTGAAGAAAATACTAATGAACATGTCCTGTGAATATGAACTTCCTATCTCAGTGTAGCTTGGTCCAGTCAGTATTATCAAATGCCTTTTCTAGATCTACGAACGCCATGTATGAGGGCTTGTCCTTCTTAATTCGATCCTCTAAGATCAGACGTAAATTCAGGATTGCTTCATGTGTTTCTACGTTTCTTCTGAAGCCAAATTGATCTTCTCCCAACTCAGTTTCAACTTATCTTTCCATTCTTCTCTAAATAATACGTGTTAAAATTTTGCAGGCGCGAGATACTAAACTAATGGTTTTCACACTTGTCAGCACCGGCTTTTTTGGGAATAGGTATAAGAATAATTTGCCGAAAGATCCTTGATATGAAACGCATTGGACTAAACTGTAAAGGCATGTCTACACTAGGGCACAAAAGTTATGACACAAAGTTATTTGATGTGCCTTGACAAGCGTAGCAGGTTGCACTACAAATATGATAGGGCTGGTTCCTGGTGGAACGGCAGAAGAACAATGGGAGACCAATGAATGCATCATTGACCTTGAAACCTTGGTTCAGTGTGGATATCCTACGTAATGAATACTGGAGTGCACTTGTCAAATAAACTTGTTTTACACTTAATTTAATTATTTCAGTTTGGCATATTTTCTTTCATTAACTCTCCGTTCTTCCCCTACCATCCATGTACACTCAGACATATAAAAACAAGTATAAAATATAAATAACTTGCCAGTATATGATCAGGTAGTGCATGATTCAATTGAAGACACATCTCCAGAACTATTGAGTTTTTTGAGACTTTAAATGTAGCTTAACATAAGTAGCCAAGGATTCTTTAAGTTATAACTAATTTTGTCTCTGATTTCACTTTGCCAAAACCTTGTATTCTTGAATGAAATCCTTCTGTAGCAAGTATTCAGAGCCCTTTCTTGGCATTCTTGGGAAGTTAAAAATAACCTTCTGTCATTTGTAGAAAGAAAGTTTTATATACTCGTGTCTTCTCGTAACTTCCTAACCCACCTCACTTTTTTCTCCTTTTTGTTCTTCGAGTCAAATCTATAGGAAGCCACACGTACCAAGTACACCTCATCTTCCATATATATCTCATCACAATGTGGACAGATGTGCCTGGGCTACAAATCACCAGAGACTTGTGCTCGGCGATGAGTAAATGTTATACAACTCGTATAGCAACAAATATCTGAGTGTGGATGCACCTTTATGTCTAGTTTACATGATGCCAGTTGATGAGACAATGGTTGGCGACAGTAGTTATATTCTAATTATTGTGGGACAATCACTGGCCAGTCCAGTTGAACAAGAACCCACTCACACGAGGAAGCTATTGCAATGCCAGTAGACGACGAGAAATGGCTCAGTCCACAGCGACCGGGCTGAATGGCTCAGATGGTTGAGGCACTGGCCTTCTGACCCCCAACTTGGCAGGTTCGATCCTGGCTCAGTCCGGTTGTATTTGAAGGTGCTCAAATACGTCAGCCTGGTGTCAGTAGATTTACTGGTTTTAAGGGTTATGAACTTCATATGCTATTTTTTCCTGGCACGTAAAAGAACTCCTATGGGACTAAATTCCAGCACCTCGGAGTCTCCGAAAACCGCAAAAAAAAGTTGTTAGTGGGACAATTTTATTGGTAATCTCAGAAAATGCCGCTTGACGAGCATTTTTGTCTTTGTACAGGTCTTCTTGCTGGTCCCACAAATGTCATCATTCCCTGTACAGCTCAACAAAATTTACATTAATTTTGTCACCTTACTTTGCAGCCATAATTATGCAAACAGCTTACAAATAATTTATAAATTAAAGTATTTAAATTATCAAGACCACGCAGTTGGCTGCACCTCTCGGTTGACACAAGCAAACTGGCACAAAATAAATATACAGCTACTGGCCTTTCACGTTCACACGGCGTCAACTGTCCCGACAATACTGAGCTCTGGGTGTTGGGGGTTGCAGCTGGGTCCAGTTCGTTGTCCTCGGTCTACTCCTAAAGACAATCGATTGCCTAGGCAATTGTGAGGGCATTTGCCTAGACAACTGGACCGAAGTGTTCACACATAGCCAATAATTGTAAGTCAGTCAACTGTCTTCTGATAATTGTCTCATAAACTGGTATCATGTAAACTGGACATAAGAGACGGTTACAACAAAAGTAAGGCTCTATCTAGCTCTTTCTGAAATTTAATAATTCTTGATATTGCTACAGTTATTTACCAGTTTAACGATACATAGATTTGCAAATACTAGGGTTCTCCAAGAAAGGAATCTCATAATCTAGGGACTTCAATATACTTCTTCTTTTTTTTTTTTTGGTCCCTTTTCTTTTGTTTGTGAAGTGGGTTTTGTCACTGGAAGAAGTAATATCTTTTTTTTTTTTCCTTTCCTTTTATTTGTCACCTTTCAAGACGGAAGCCTAAGCGACACGGCAGTGGGCCATCTACACGGACTGGATGGCTCACGGCGGAAGATGACGGGCGATCGGGGAGACCGTTCTGGCACAAGTGGGGGGAAGTCTGGGAGTAGCCAGTTCATGGGGCTGGGCAAGAAAAGCAGCTCGACGTCGCAACTTTCCGCCACAGGTAAACACGCTCCATTCTCTTGTTAGTTTAAACCCTTTTAGGAACATAGAGTCATAAGATAACTAATCCATTTGTAAGCTTTCCTTTAACTGACACCATATTCTGTGAGCTGTTATTTACATATTGCCGAAGTAATATTTACAAACTTGTAGAGAGATACATGGAAAGTATTCATACTCAGAGAAGGATGGTAAAAGCATGAGAGATGAGTTTATGTTCTTCTTTGGTAATGAATACAAGGCTTCTTCTACATGCTATATTCTTAGTAAATGGTAGCATTACGTTGTATGAAATGACTAAACGTATTTACTCGAATTTTTGTATTCTCAGTGAAAACTATTTTCTTAAGTTTTTTATTTTTTTATGTGAGATTATGATTATTGTTTTAAGAGATACAACACACCAAATATTTAGAGTTTACAATTAAAATATCCTCCATACAAATTGCTGATGAAAATAGATTTGTAAGAATCTTTGTGACAACGTTTTGTTTGTTTTGTGTGGTATTGCATGATGTGACAAATTTGCATGGATTCCAAGATGTTAAGTTGTTCCTCGATGTTGTTCAATATCAGTTTATGGTTTATATAACCGAAACTGCTGGAACTTAATAAAAATAAAACATTGGTCCAATATAACATCATATAATTAATTATTCAGTCTAGTTGTGAAATAGGAAAGGATAAAACCATTACTGGAGACATTTTGCTGAACTAAAAAGTTTTTGTCCTTTTCCTTTGAACCTTTAGGTATTGCAACTGATTGAAATTCTAAATCTTGTCCCGATGAGTAAGAGGCAAGGTAGCCCAACTGGTTCATGTGTTAGATTCCTAACAGGACAGACAAGTGTTTTGATCTGCGAATGTGGCATAAATTTAACAACTGTCCCTCACTTTACAGACAGTTCATGGTTGGTCCAGCCAGCTATCCAAATGACAATCAGAGAGATTTCCTCTGAGGGTAGAGTCTGTCTGGTTGAAGTTCAGTACTTGTCTCTAGCACAAGATGTCAAGAAGTTGTTGAGCCTTATCCTGCAAATTACACATTCCTCACTGCCAGATGAGTCATTTTACCTGATGTAAAATGAAGATTTTCAAAGCTAAATTATGGCCTTCTATTTCTCTGATATCTTCCATATATCATAATTGATTCTTAATGTAGAGTAATGGTTTCTTTATATTCATATCACATTTTATCAGCAACGAGATTTAAATCTCATAGCTGGAGCCAGGAAGTTTAGGCATTTATTTCTGCTAAAGTAGGCAGGCAAATAAGCGCTTAACATTTAAGAAGTAGGCAGTAAAATAATTGAAATAGGCGTATATAATGACAAAAATGGGCACTAAAATAATAATGATGCTTTAACGTAAGCTATGTAACACACATCTGCATCACATATTAACACTTAATCTTACATCCCCCATGGGTGGTGATGATAGAATAAAGTCAACGGTATACCCTGTCTGTCGTAAGAGTAGGGGACTAAAAGGGGAACCAGGGCCTCTCAACCTGGAAGTGTGGGTTGGTGATCACAGTTCCTTTAGCTGAGTCTGGTGTTGCTTCCACTTACTTGTGTCAGATTCCTTGCTCTTACCTTTCCTGTCTGACCTCCCTTGGTCAACTCTTGTTCTTTTCAATCCCAACAGTATTAGACCTGCGAGGCCTCGGGAGTCTTTCATTTTCATGCTCTTCATTACCCCTCCTTTTCTTTTGCCGATACCTTCATTTTTGAAGTATAAGATCTCTTTCATTTTCTTTCTGATTAGTGTCAGTTGTTCTTCCTCTTAAAACAATAATCACTACCAGTATTTAATTTTACGTAGCAGTGACGGGACCTGGCAACCATCTTAACCATTTGTCTTGTGGAATTTTCAGTAGCGATTTGTGTAATGTGAAAATATCATTTGTGTAACCGTTAGTTTTTGTCTATTAAGTTAAAATTATTTTTTAATTTATTAATACAGTATATTGGAATTATATATTTTTCTTTCCGTTGATTAATTTTAGTACATAAATAACAGCAGAATATATCCACAACTAAAAAAAGACAAAAAAAAAAAAAAGGCATTAAACTATATCAAATAGGCTACGGAAGCTGAAATAGGCAAAATAACTGGTCCTACCGTTCCCCAAACGTATGGAAACATGTTTGTTTCTATGTGACACTTCGATATATCCACCCAGATTTTTAAAAAAGGCAAAAGCCTAAATTCTTGGCTCTATTCATGACCCATAAATTTAAAGCTTTTCACTGCATTATGGCACACAACAAAACAAAATTGATCACAGATCATCACACAGTAAGAGTGTTTTCAAATTGTTTAATTTTTCATGCAAGAGGGCTTGTACTCGCGAATAATGATGCTACAGAATGAGGATTTGGTGTCACAAAAATAAAGATAATCAAGCAAGTTGGCTGTGCGCATTAGGACACATAGCTGTGAGCTTGCATTCAGGAGGTTTTCAGTCCAAATTTCAACAACCTTGAAGATGGTTTTAACACCAGGCAAATGCTGGGGGCTGTACCTTAATTAAGGCCACGGTCGCTTTCTTCCAACTCCTAGCCCTATCTTATTGTCGCCATAAGATCTTGCTGTGTCAGTGCAACATAAAACACATGAAGGATCAGTGTTCTCCCTAGGTCTATTTTAGTGGGTGCAGGGCTAACATACACTCATGTTCATAAAAAACAGAACATCTTGAAAGACTAGAGATAGGAAGTTAATACTCACAGGACATGTTCATTAGTTTGTTCTGCAGAAACGATTAGCATTTCAGTCATCTAGGTTCAGCATGTGTCCTGTTGCCTAGTAGGCACTGGGTTCTTCATAGGCACTGATAACTTGTTCCATACGTGATGGCATCGATGCGTAAAAGGCGCAAATGGCGTCCTGGGGTATAGCCATCCATGTTGTATTCACCTGGGGCCTGTTCCACGAACGAACTTTGCAACTTTTCAACATTTCACTTTTCACTTTTCAATTCTTACAAAGTGGAAAGTCGTTCTGTTCCACCATGATCTAGGTTGTACTTTTCAATTTCTTCGCAAAGTGAAAAGTCTTTGCGAATGAGTGAGCCGATCAAACTTATTCCATGGGCAAACTGTATAGACCTAATACTCAATGATTTTAATGCTTTATTTTTCGCAGAGAACATGATGGTATGATTGTGGTACCGTTAGTTTTGAGGTTCTTATCATGGGAAAGAAAGGTTATTACAAGAAGCTGGTCGTGCTAGAAGTTGTCAAGGAGAAACGGGACATCCTTTTCAGCAACTTTAACCTCTCAAATGATGACACACATCAATATTAACGAGAGTACCGCCAACACATCCACACACAGAGGGAAATTCACCCTTCATTAGAAATCCCGTCACCAGGTCAACGTACTATGTTAGGAAATATTACATTTACGACTTTGGTAACAGTTCTGCAAATAATTGATTCTGATGTCCCATGCATTGCTGCAACACCGCGCAGCTGGGCCAATGTAAGCATTTGTTCTTTTTCGGAAAGGGATTGACTTCCTTTTGTTGCATGTTCTACCACCTGCGAACTCCAGCACGGGATTATTGAAACACAAAAAAAATCATTCCAGTTATTTTCTGATACCCCTTCATATTTTACTTTATTTGACTTTCATTTTAATTTGTTTTTGTGCAGCTTTGAAATTAGACCATGTTATTGCTGACATACCAGATTCTTTGAGTCACCCTCCCTTTGGTAAGAGTCCTGTATATGGATTTATGAAAATTCATTGCTCAAATTACCAGAAGAATTAGAGGAGAACAGATCACATGCTTAAAACATGTTTGAGTCTAACATGAATTCTTAAAGCTATGCAATCTTATGTGGTTTAAATGATAAGCTTTCATTGTAACTTATGTGGATGATCCAAAGAACCAAAAGGAAGTTGAGGCTCATCCAAGTGTTCAATCATACCTTCCATTTTACTCAATTAGTCAAGACAGATAAGGTGATGCTCTAGGTGTGGGCAGCAAAATGGATGTCTTGCATGAACTGAATGAAGATGGATGATTGCCCAAAAGACTGATAGGCCATGGCTTTGTTTCCATTGAAACAGCTGACAAGACTTAACGTATGGATGCACTTCCATTTTGCCTGACACATCTCATCTTAGTCTTACATCATCTCTCGATCATTGAGGAACAAAAGTCTATATTAACATAGCCACTGCAGTTTTTTATTCTACACACTCCCTGGGGGGTCATGATCATTTTTCAGTGAATTCATTGACTTACCCTTGAATATGGTAAGTTTAATTGAATGACTACAGCAATCAAGATAAAAAGGCTCAAGTGTAGGTCATTTTGGTTAAGAAATGTCAGGAAGTGGACTGTAGGCCTACAAAGAAAGCTGTTGCTAAAACAGTATTTATTTTGGAAAGGTTGCAAAATGTAAGGAAGTAGACATATTCTGGTGCTAGTGAAAACAATATGTACAATCCTTCACTTTGGCACATCAATATTCTTTCATTCTTAAGAAACAGTTGCTTGAAGTAATGCATAATCCATAACGCCTGCTAAAATGAATGGAAATTGTTGGGTAAAATGGATGTAGTGTGGTCAGAGATCATCTGTTCATTCAACCCAACAGTCGTGCCTGATCAAGTAAAATGGAAGGTAAGAGAGGGCCTTAGGTTATATGAAGATAGTTGTTATAACCAATGTCGTGCAAACCCCATAAGTAGCCATATTGGTGACAGTGTGAAAAACATCTGAAACATCATTCTCTAGCACAACTTAGTAAGCAAACCTTAAAATATAGACTTTCACAATCACTTAAAGGACATAATATGTATTGGGGGTATTAGGCCATATTATAATATTTGTAAGCTGACATGTTTTGATCTTGCGTCCAAGATCGTCTTCTGAGCTAAGAACAATGAACTTGAATGGCAATTGTTGCTCCATAACAAGTACTCTGCAGTAACCTATCTTCAATAAATTTATGTACATATTTTGATAGAATTTTGTAAATATTGTAGTAATTCTGTATTAAATGTGAATAATTTTTTTTTTTTTTTTTTACTTTCTTCAAATCTTTGGTTTATTAACAGGTCGACATCCTACTTGGATTGAGCAATATATAATTAAAGTAAATTACATTTGATTTTTTTTGTTGGAAAAATTGGAATCATTTTCCTTTCTTACTTCTGAATATCCTCTGATAAATTTAATAGCTATGCTATGTAAGATAATATGTACATAGAAATAGTGTTGCTTGGCGTGATTCTATTAGTACCACAGCATTTTTAATGTATGTAGAGGGGATTTGAGCATGAATTGCAGGATCTTACTCTTACAGAACAGAAATTCTGTTTTGATCAAGAAATTAATGCATCCTAATTCTGAATTGATTTACCCTCTGCTTAAATGAAAATTTAATTTTTGCCTTTTCCCCACGTTTGCTTAAATTATTGAGTGATGTGACATTCTGAAATGTTGCTTGCATTCTGGAACATATGTTTACAGAAAATGACACATTAATTATATATGTGTAATTATTAATACAGTGTGTAGAAAAAACGGGTGTATCGTAGGAGCTGTACCGGGAAGTCTAAAGGTAGCTTGCTTATTTGAGGCCATGAGATATTTTAGGGCTATCCTGAGTGGAATGCAGAATTTATTTTTACACCCATGTTTGAGGCAAATGTTGCAGTAGGTTTCTCAAGGTGATGAAATGGGTCATCTTTCAAATTATAATTCTGTAAGGAACTAAAAATTGTAAAAGTTTGGTACATCATATGATTTTGGGAGATGGCTCGTTCTTCAGATTATATGTAATTCGAGCTCGGATAAAATATAAATTGTGCAACAACCTCTGAACAAATTTCTATGGTCAATGCCTTTAAATGAAAACCCTGAGTTTCAATACTCCTTTTTAAAAACTGACTTACCAGGCGAACTGGCCATGCAGTTAGGAGGGCAAAGCTTTGAGGTTCTATCTGGGAGATAATGGGTTCGAACCCCACTGTCGGCAGCCCTGAAGATGGTTTTCCGTGGTTTCCCATTTTCACACCAGGCAAATAATGGAGCTGGTCGTTAATTAATTCCTAGCCCTTTTCTATCCCATTGTCGCCATAAGACCTATCTTGTCGGTGCAACATAAAGCAAGTTGTATGAAAAGAAAGAAAAACTGGCATAATGGGTTGTATACACTGGTTGGAGCTGCTTCTAATTTTCAAGTTACAGCTGGGTGGAGGTCTTGAGATGGTCAAGTTAGAAAGGATCACCTGACAGTTGGCTGGTTAGAACATCTTTGTTCTATAATAATAACCACTTTGTCTTGGCTTCTGTGTCACAGACAATTTGGTTTCACACCATTTTGGATGCCTGCACGTACTGGGTGAACTAAACCTTTTTAATTAATTTTGTCCCTCCTGGTGGCCATGATCGTTAAGGCATTAAGTATTTCTGGTCTGACACTGTGGTTAGCAGGTTCAAGTTCCAATGGTGGAAGAAATTTTCACCATCAGAATGTTGGCCAACAGGATAGGATTGCATGACACAATGTCTAGATTGCATGACACAAACCTAGGTTCAGTTCGAAACATTTCTGCAGTGTTCCTCTGGAGAATTACTGAGCAAGTGGCTGTGTGGTTTGAGTCACATAGCTATCAGCTTGCATTTAGGAGATAGTGGGTTCAAACCCCACTGTCCGCAGTCTTGAATATGGTTTTCCTTGGTTTCTCATTTTCACACCAGGCAAAGGCTGTACTTTAATTAAGGCCATAGTCTCTTCTTTCTCACTCCTAGCCCTTTCCTATCCCATCATTGCCACAGGAACTATCTGTGTTGGTGCGATGTGAAGCAGACTGCAAAAGAAAGAAAGGGCTGGTGCTGTTTATGGTGACTTGCCCATGGGGTGGAGGTGTTAACTCTTTCCTGTGGGTTGCATAGTAGAGCATACTCGACTTTCAAACCTATTTCCTCTGCCATCTGTCAGCAAAACATATAACTTCTTAGAACGAGTGAATTCCCCAGACTTTCTAGATACAACTGACATACAAGGAATGCTAAATTAGTTATACGTTTTCTTAGATAGGACAGGCAGCTGACTGAATGTAAACACATTGCAGCAACATGGCTGCACATAACCACTTGAGTAAAGAGGATATTTGTTACAAATTAAATTAATATGTTGATGAATGCAATGGTAGTGAGTTTGAAGTTGTAGGTATGATAATAAAAATGGTGTGGGAAGCAGCTGAGACAGAGGACGAACCTGAGGGAAATCAAAATACAGTATATTGCACAGGACAGAAAATGCTCATTCAGGTACCATCTCCTGTTAAAATAATAGGCCTACTTGGACAAAAATTAATTATCAGCTTTAATCCTCCAGTTAATTCTGTTTTGGACTATGGGCCTCTACGTAATTACACAATATTCCAACTAATGCCAGTTTATCTTCCAATCCCATTCACAGTGAAAAATAGTTTATAATTTATATGTCTGAGAGGCAGTATGATTTGCTATCTAAATATCCTTATCCGACAGATCCCAAAGAACCCCATCAGGTCGAGCAATTCAGACTGACTTTAAGAACAAGCAATTTAATATTAATTTGCACCATGTTGGATGCTTCTTGATGTATCGTCCTGAACTGGGGGGGATTCCTGTGTGTAATTAGGTTATCTCATTGTATCATTTTAGAATAATTATTGTGTATCTTCCCTTGTAACAAAATTTAAAACTGATATCTTAAGTGGTTTTTACAGAATAAATATTTAGTGAAGGTGCTACACTACTATACATGACAAGCAAATTATTCCTCTAGGTTTAGCCAGAAAGTGAGTCAAGGATAGTCCATAGGAAAGGGTTAAGTTTTGAATAGACCCCTTGACCCCTTGATGTTACTCGACTGGAGCAGGCTAAGGTTGACAATATGGATTAATTATGAAGTTCATTTCTTGTAATGGAGTAGGCTATGTATGTACACTGGGTCTCACCCTTTCCCTACCTCGTTATCACTATCACACACCAAGATGGGCAGATCACCTGTGGGCATCAAATAGAAAGACATGCATGAGACCCCTCCAGAGGTTACATGACATTAACTGTCCAGTCAACCCTAAAATGCATAGTGAATCATATATGAATCGTATGAGTTTCTAGCTTGGTGCTTTAACCTGTTACTGTAATTTTACGGTGCCCATGGTACAGCTTCAGCTGTACAGCCAATCCAACACATTTACCAGTGATGCCCCTGTTTTTTTTTTTTTTTTTTTTTTTTTTTTTTTTTTTTTTTTTACATAACAGATGACAAAACAGCCCTACAACCAAAGGTATTCCTTCCACCCGTCAACATCCACGTGTACCAACAAGAGTTTATTTTATGTGGGCCTTCCCCATCACATTACCACAGGCTTCAGGAGTACCTCTGGCTCAGCCTCAAAGACATTACCGACCTATGGTTGTGCAAGTATGCAGTAGGTAGTAATGATCAGTCTTTGAACATTAAAAGCTTAGCGAAAAATTGTGAAATATCATATATATATTCCATTGTGGCAAACCACATCACATAAGAGTGTTAAGTATTAGCCCCACTTAAGAATTGTTGGTAAGTCTAAGACAATGAACACAATTTGAAACTTAAAGCTTGAAATTTTTGTCTCCAAATGGAAACAAAAAAGAATTCATGCAGTAAAGGGTTAATTAATTTTGTCTGGAAAACACCAAATGTACCACAAGATACCTTTCCTACACCTACATTGTATGAAATTGAGTGTCAAATGGACTTTTCTTTCTGCCCTTCAAAATCCGATTGCCACTGGCGGGTTTGAACCTCCGGTCTTGGGATCAGGAGGTTGACACTATACTAAAGATCCGCAGAGAGTACAGTACTGTATTTTACTGAATTTTAATTTTTTTTCTTGGTTATATGTTTGAATAAGCCCATTTCTGGACAGAAATATTTGTGTGTTGTACCGGGCGAGTTGGCCGTGCGCGTAGAGGCGCGCGGCTGTGAGCTTGCATCTGGGAGATAGTAGGTTCGAATCCCACTATCCGCAGCCCTGAAGATGGTTTTCCGTGGTTTCCCATTTTCACACCAGGCAAATGCTGGGGCTGTACCTTAATTAAGGCCACGGCCACTTCCTTCCAACTCCTAGGCCTTTCCTATCCCATCGTCGCCATAAGACCTATCTGTGTCGGTGCGACGTAAAGCCCCTAGCAAAAAAAAAAAGAAATATTTGTAGAGTCCAGAATTGCTAAACAAACTATCTCTGACAGGACTGAACAGTGTGCTAAAGTGTAATATTGATAAAGTAAAATGTGAAGTGAAGCAAACGAGAAAGTCTGCAGAACAAACCCTATATGCTGCTGTTTTACAAATGGATTGGAAGTTGGAGGAACTGAAATTTGAGCACTCAAAGACCAGCAAAGCTTTCAGGAATAAACTTTTCAGTGAGTTCAGGCTGAATTTTCAGCTTTTGAAGTACCCAGACATAGCAAAAAAAGTTTTTTAAGCCTATACTTGCAGAAGATAGGAAAATAAAGAGAATCCAACAAGCCAAAGGGTGTTTTTTTTTTTTACAAGTTGCTTTACGTCGCACCAACACGGATAGGTCTTATGGCAACAGTTGGCTAGGAGTGGGAAGGAAGTGGCCGTGGCCTTAATTAAGGTACAGCCCCAGCATTTGCCTGGTGTGAAAATGGGGAAAATGGAGCTCGAACCCACTATCTGTCAAATACTGGATGCTGGCCACACGACTGCAGCTATCAAGCTCGGTACCAATGGGTTTTACCAATGTGTGAGAGGTATAGTGTGGAACTGGTACAACTCAGAGAAATGCAAGAATATTCTCTACTTAGTGTATTACACACCAATTTTGACATAAGCAGTGGGCACATAGACAACAACAAAACATAATGAAAGCAGAATCCAAGCAGTCAAAATCTTGGACAAATAATTGGGAAGACATGAAGGGATAAAAGAAGAAACATAGAAATCAGAGGGAGAATTGATTCCCTAAACTGCAAGACAAGATAGAGACCAGTAAGATGTAATGGAATGGACACTTAATGAGAATGGAAGAGGATAGAGTTCCAAAGTGAGTATTTACGAGGAAAAATAATAGGAGGAAGAGAATGAAGAAGGCCCAGAAAGAGATGGATGGATACAGTGAAGGAGAGTATAGAGAAGAGAGGAGTATAAGTTGAGGGAATATTGGAGAATGGAAGGGAGTGGTGTAGAGATAGAAAAGTGTGAAGGTTCTTGATTCATAACCCAACTCTGAAGACTGGAAACAGAAAATGAAGAACAAGAAAGAGAAGATTCTTTAAATGTCTTTCCTCCTTCTTTCTTAATCTGTTTACCATTCAGGGTTGGTTTTCCCCTTGAACTCAACGAGGGACCCCACCTCTACCACCTCAAGGGGAGTGTCCAGGAGCATGAAACTTTGGGTCGGGGGATACAGCTGCGAAGGAGCACCAGTACCTTGCCCAGGCGGCCTCGCCTGCTATGCTGAACAGGGGTCTTGTGGGGGAATGGTAAGATTGGAAGGGGTAGATAAGGAAGAGGGAAGGTAACGGCCGTGGCCTTAAGTTAGGTACCATTCTGGCATTTGCCTGGAGGAGAAGTGGGAAACCACGGAAAACCACTTCAAGGATGGCTGAGGTGGGAATCAAACCCCCTCGACTCATTTGACCTCCTAAATCTTAGTGGCCCCCGTTCCAGCCCTCGTACCACTTTTCAAATTTCGTGGCAGAGCCGGGAATCAAACCCAGGCCTCCGGGAGTGGCAGCTAATCACAGTAACCATTACACTACAGAGGTGGACATAGGAGAACACCAATTGAAGACCATTTTAACCACATACCAGCCCTCCTGCCATTCTGAAATCTCTGACAGTACTGACGTCAGAGGTTGGCAACTAATAAGATTAATTATTATACTATAGAATTAATTTGGATTAACTAAGTTCTACTACAGCTGCAGGGGTGCCAACTATTACGAATTTCACCTCACAATTACGGTCTAAAGGGAAATGATTATGGAAAAGCAACATTATCGCGAAGAATTGATTATTTTAACCATGTTGGTTCAATCTTGTCCATATTGACTTATATTTAGTTTCTATGAAACACTTTTCTGCCTTGTCAGTACTTTACATTTTATTATAATTATCTACCATACGTGTTTCGAGAGCTACCACTCTCTTCTTCAGCGGTGCCAAAACATCAGACTAATTCCTTGGACTTGATACATTTGTACAATACAGTCATCAACAAAACAAATTATACGTAAATCTCGAAATCGTTAAAATATTTCTTTTGTGTCTAAATATAAGCTTACAGCTGTGCGTCCCTAACCACATGGCCAACTCACTTGGTTATTAGTGGTTTCATGTTGCACTGAGCCATAGAAGGTTTTCAGCGATGTTGGAATTAAAAAAGGTCTAGGATTGAGAAGCTTTTTTTTTTTTTGCTAGTGGCTTTACGTTGCACCGACTCAGATAGGTCTTATGGCGACGATGGGAGAGGAAAGGCCTAGGATTTGGAATAAGTGGCCATGGCCTTAATTAAGATACAGCCCCAGCATTTGCCTGGTGTGAAAATGGGAAACCACGGAAAACCATCTTCAGGGCTGCCGACAGTGGGATTCGAACCCACTGTCTCCCGGATGCAAGCTCACAGCCGCGCACCTCTATCCGCACGGCCAACTCGCCCGGTAGGCCTTAATTAAGGTGCAGCCCCAACTTTTGCCTGGTGCAGAAATGGAAAACCGTCTTCAAAGTTGCCAATGGTGGGATTTGAATCCATGATCTCTTGAATGCAAGCTCACAGCTTGTACCATGCAGCAAACTCACTTGATAGTTGGAAGTGACTGACCTTGAGAAAGGCACCATACTAACATTTGCCTTGAGTTGAAATGAACAAGCCACTAGTCTACTTTTGTTCAAGTCCACGAGTTCATAGCACATTGACCATCATTTTAATATGCTGAGCTTTCCTGGTCTGAGACAGCAACATTATTTCACAGAATGGCAATACGACATCACTCAATTTGTCTAAACTGTCCGTCGCATCATCCATGATTCTCCACTCCAGCAGGTTGGGTGTGGGAATCAATAATTGAATGGAACTAAATATACAAGTGTAAATAATTCAAATAGGTAATTAATTAAACAATTAACATCTAAAATCAACATTTGTCCTTTCTTTCTTTCTTTCTTTCTTTCTTTCTATATATATTTGTTTTTATTCTTTCCTTCTCACTTTCTAACATGTTTGTTATATTTTTATATACCACATTTCCACATTTATTATCGGTTTACACACACAATGCATATTCACATGAACAAGAATTGAAACTAATCAAGCTCCTTAGGCTTTTTCAGTTGTGAAATTTTGGGTGTTTCACCCCAGTATTGTAGGGGTGGTGGTGGTGGTGGTTATTGTTTTAAGAGGAAGTAGGCAACCATCATCATTTAGATCCTCTAAGATGCTGGCAGCTAGTGCGCCGTTGAGATACCACTACAAGTCTCCTTTGAAGTACATACAATGAGAGTCACTAAGAGAGATATGTACATCCACTTGCTATAAATACCTGTCTTTGGGTTTTATATAAAAAAATTAAGTTTCCAGTTGGGACCATAATTTAATTTCACTGATTACAAATGGATGACTCCACTGTCACCCTGATAATTTAATGACTGAAAATACACAGAGAGTTTGAATAATTTAAGTTCTTGTTGATAATAGCATTCAAAATCAGTGAAATTAAATTATAGTTCCATTCTGGGAACTTAATTTTTGATATAAAAGTCAAAAGCAGTGTTTATAACAAGTGGAGGTATTAATGATATCACATACCGAATAACCTGAGCAGAACTGGCCTCCTGGTGCATCATCTGGCACACATGGCGAGAGGAGTGGTTTGGCACAACTTTGCAGTGGAGGGGGTCACTTTCTTCAGCTTCATTGAGAAAAGAGTACAGTCTGAGCGATACTTCTTATAGGTGCAGAAAGTATGAGAGCTTGATTTTAAAGCCGAATCTGCAGAACTGCCCAGTCCACTTTCATGTAATAAATTTCAAAATTAAGCTGTATTAATTTATATTAATCAAGTGGAAATAAACATTTTTTTTAGACCAAGCAAAGGTCATGTTCTGTGATCGAGAACGAAAAAAGAGCCTATTTTTATCTGCTACGAACAAACCTGAAATTTGTGAGGTGGTTATAACTAACTGGCTAGAACTGTTGTTACCAAATTTTAATACCATGTG
Source organism: Anabrus simplex (assembly GCF_040414725.1). Taxonomy (NCBI): domain Eukaryota; kingdom Metazoa; phylum Arthropoda; class Insecta; order Orthoptera; family Tettigoniidae; genus Anabrus; species Anabrus simplex. Next base: position 37,084,229 of record NC_090278.1, on the reverse strand, counting down.
TCTGCAACATTTATAAATGTTGTATTAACATTTATAACTGATACCTTACATTTCTAAAGCTGTTGTTAATTTTGTGGGACCATGGTATCTGTGAGCATAGTGATCCCAGAATCAAGCACTCTGCATCGTTAGCAACGTGAGATGTTCAGTACTAAAATTACTGAATAATCTTAAACGTGAAGTTCAAGACACATTTTACAATGACATTTTATTTGTTTTAAAATGTGTAAATAGCTTAACGGTCCATGTTGGCTGCCATGATATTGGAGGAAGAGGAGAGTTCGTGCAGCTAAGCCAGGTTGCGCACTAGGCAGATACAAGGAAGGTCCTTATATTCCTGATTCATTAATACAGTACTTCTCTTGTCACTGTGTTGTCCTACAAAGAAGACTTGCAGTGGTGTCTGAACTGTGCACCAGCTGCAAAGGTCTTGGAGAAGTGTGGCAATCCAACTGATGAGCCTGCTGCCAAACTGGGACAAAACGCTGGTAATTTTGCAATTGAGCAAAGTCTACAGAGCTTGATTACTTTCAATTTTTCTTGATATATTATTCACAGCTGCTTAAATTAAATTATGGTTTTCTTCTGGGAACTTAAGTTTTGAGATGCATATTTATTTTTTCCAAGCAGTTACCTCTCTGTGTTGTATATCAAACAGGAATTTTGTTTTAGGAAGAACGTTATGTCCTGCATTCTGTAGTGTGCATCTGTTTTATGTCTTTAGCTGTATGAAGCTAATCCCAAATATAATGTCTCCTATAAATACAAATAACCATTTATTTCTATAATATTTACATAATTTTAAAGATTGAACATTTAGCTATTTTTCTACATAATCACCATTTCAGCCAATGTATTTTTGTACACGCTTTGACAGTTTTTGTATGCTCATATCATATCAGCTTGCCGCCATGCTGTTGAGAAAGCATTGAACCTCATCTTTCACCTCGTCGTTGGTGTTTGTTTGAATGTTCGCGGCTTGGGCGAAGAGGGATGTGGCCACTCAGGTGATTGTTGTTTGGTCTCGAGTGTGGAGTGGAATGCCTAGGTTTTGTCATGCGTGACAGTTGAGTACAAAAAGTTGTCCTTTTCGTCTGTATAGCGGCGAAGACCAAACAACAGTCTCGCGAGTGGCAACATCCCTCTTCGCCCAAGCGAAGAAACACCGACGACGAAGTGAAAGATTCAATGCTTCCTCAACAGCATGACAGCAAGCTGGTAAGACATGGGCATACAAAATCTGTCACAGCATCTTAAAATTGCATATCGTCGTTGCCGGAACAAAACCTCCTATGTGATAATATTTTTGTAGATATACTGACCCGCAGCACATACATTATGAAGAGCGAGAATGCCTTGACCATATTCACACAATATTGCACCTTAGATGACATAACGTGACCGGCCAAAGTTCTAAGCTAAAATATTTCACATAGGAGGTTTTGTCCCGGCAACGACGATATACTGAAATGGTGATTATGTAGAAAAAGAGATGAATGAAATAAACGGTCCTTTGTATTTATAAAAAAGAGGATACCTTACTTTTTTGGATTACCCTCATATTAAGTAAAATCTCCCTTTTAGCTTCAGTTTCTCTAACCCAGATTATAATAATACCTGTTTATTTTTTAACACTATTCACACTTTCTGTGAGATACAAAGGAATTAACACATTTAACTACATGTACACAATATTTTCAGTTACTTCACATAACAAGGAGGCCGTGTGTTGTCCCCGCTGTTTTGATCCATTTTCAGTATACGTGCAAGCAATGGTGAGAACTTCCACCAATTCAGATTGCAGGGCACAACTCCCACCTAATTCTTAGAAAATGGAATTTTGAATATTTCAAGTGTGCTTCACAAGACCAGCATGCGACACAATCTACATATTAAAAGAGTTTACTTAAAACAGCTTTGGCAAATCCGTCCGTTGGTTCTACTGGACCGATTTGCTTAATTTCTGTTTTATTCTCTCCGGAATTACCCACCGGTGAACATGAGACATTGATAGGTCTCTAAGTTCAGCCAACTTTGAGTAATCACATAATCATAAAATCAAATCATTAAATGATCAGTCCAATAATTGCAGGCGAAGGATTACTCTAACCTGCAATACATTCTGTACTTAGCAGGTTGCTAAGCAATGAACAATTTCATTAATATTCTGATATATGTGATTATCATTCTTAGTAATGTCATTACAGCAGGCAATTCCTCTGACTATGGAAGAATACTACTCCCTGCTATATACTCTTTGATTCTCTAACCTTTCCCAGCTTCCAAATATATTCAACAAATGGCAGAGTGTTCCTAATAACTTACATGTTGCTAAGAAAAAAGTCTTCATACAAACAGACCCCATCATGACATACACATTAGACATTATCTGGGACCACCTATCAAAGGATAATCTAGCTACACTAGAAAGAGTGAAGGCTGTGTGTCTTAAAAAAATGTTCTCTGCCTGGCAAAAAACGCTCCTTCGAGACTAACCTATGAGCTCACAAGGCAATTGTTCTGAATATAAGAACTGCGATTAAAAATACCATTACCTTCTACGACACAATACCGAGCTTTACATGAAGAACTGCAGGATAAACAAGTGAAAGTACAATTGGAGACTACCAAGCAGGATTTAGGAAGGGAAGAGGATGCATAGAACAGATATTTATACTGAAACAACTGATAGAACATAGGGCCTTAAAGAACAAAAAAACGGTGGTAACCTTTGTAGATTTCACTAAGGCATATGACTCCATCGACAGACAAACCCTTGGAAGAATCCTGAAGAACAGAGGATTAGATGGCACTACACATGAACTCATAATGGAAATTCTATCAGACACAAAGGCAAGGGTGAGATTCAGAGGAGTACTCTCTGAAGAATTTGATATCAACACTGGTGTCAAACAAGGAGATGGATTATCACCAATGTTGTTCAACATAGCTCTGGATGAAGTCATCAGGCAGTGGAGAACAATGAATGAGACAATGGGAATACCAAAGACGCATGTTGGGGATAAAAAGGACAATAGGGCCGAAGTAGATTGTCTAGCCTTTGCGGATGACATAGCTATAGTAAGTGAGACAGAAGAAGATGCAAAGACACAACTCAACAACTTAAGCAATATAGCCAGAAGGGTAGGACTGAGGATCGCCTACAACAAGACAAAGACATTGAATACCACTGAGGATTGCACAACACCGGAAGGCACCGTGCAAAAGGTGGACAAATTCAAGTACCTAGGAGAATTTATAACAGGAAGGAATAGGAGCAATGAGGGAATAACAGAGAGGATAAAGAAGATGCGATCAGCCTTCTGTATGACCAGAGATATATACTATAAAAAGAATATATCTACAGACGGAAAGATTAGACATTACAAGGCAACGGTGAGAAATGCTGTATTATATGCTGCTGAGACAATAGCACTAGGAAGAAATGGTGCGGAACAACTAGAGAAAGAAGAGAGAAAAATATTGAGGAAAATACTATGCCCTAAGAGAGGAGGTGAGAGATGGATGAGGAGACCCAGGGAAGAACTATACCGGAACATGAGGACAATCTCAGAAGAAATCAGACTGAAAAGAGCAAGGTTTGCGGGACATGTAATCAGGATGAATATGGATACAATGACGAAAAGAGTATGGGAAACAACAGCGAGGACACGAGGAAAGACAGGAACCAAGTGGGTAGTTGAACTCCGGAAAGATTGGTCAGAATTGGGGATCAAGGTGGAAGAAAAGGAAAATTGGAGAAGCAAGTACATACCGACTAATATGCCAGAGATCAATGGTATCCAAAGGATTGAGAGTCACCAGTGGAGTAGACAAGAGAAGAGGATACCGAATATCTCGGAAGAACAGCGGGAGAGAAGAAGAGAAAGGATGAAGAGGTTCTGAGAGGAGAAGAAGAAAATGCAATCCATGAAGGAGCTGTCCGTGGTCCTACAGAGGCCGTAACGCAAGAAGAAGAAGAATATTTGGATAGATTTTTACCAAACAGATGACAGAATGGATGAATTCTGACCACAAACTGCGGCATACCATAACGCGCTTCTTATTACGTGTTCATAAAACGATTGAAAAAGGCAGGCAAAACAATATGACTACAATAGGCACATCAAGATGAGTTATCTGACCTATTTATAGCAAATGCTGCGGAGCAGCGTGGATCTTCTAGTGTTACATTAATCTGTGCTGTCTGTTCACCAAGGAAGATAGGGTGCTGTTTCTCTATAATTAGACAGTATCTTGTAAAATATAACGTTCATATTTCATTTCAACTTTATATTCATTTTCACAACTTCTAGACTTTTTTTTACAAATACCTACTATTAGAATGAAACATCCATCAGTGTGCATGGAGCATTTAGATAATATCATTGGAATTATGAGTACCTGTTGTGGTCTTGTGTAATTGACAGTAAACTAGAAAACTGTGTAAATGTAGCAACATGAGAGAGAATTCTTCAGTTTTGTTGAGGATTTTTATTGTGGTATTAAATATCTTGCCTAGGACTTTCACCAATTGTACACATTATGTAGAGGTACCGTTGAGTGTTTGCTGAATCATTCTTTACTTTGAAGAAATTGTGGTACTTTAGAATAATGGGCTTGGTAGCAAATGCATTGACCTTTTCACTGCTGCATACTCAGATGAGGCTCTGTGCCCCCAGTCTTGGTTGCTTTTGGCTTACCCTCAACTGTCTGTTTTATAAAACCTGTTAGTTTCATCCAAAACATTTGTTATAACGTTCTCGTTCATACAAAGTTCACAGTACTCTAGTTCTGGGAACTCTGGGATCAAATTAAAATTGAACATATAGTACCTGGTTTTGAGTCCAAAAAGTCACCGGGTGAGTTAGCTGTATGGTTAGGGACGCGCAGCTGTGAGCTTGCATCCGGGAGATAGTTGGTTTGAACCCCACTGTCGGCAGCCCTGAAGATGGTTTTCCATGGTTTCCCATTTTCACACTAGGCAAATGCTGAGGCTGTGCCTTAATTAAGGCCATGGCTACTTCCTTCCCACTCCTAGACCTTTCCTATCCCATTGTTGCCATAAGACCTGTCTGTGTCAGTGTAATGTAAAGCAAAAATGATCCAGAAGTCATGTGCCATTGGCACAAACTCATCGACACACCATGTGACAGGGCATGTCCACTTCTCGACCACTTCCCTCCTTATTCTGTTGAACTGTGTCAGTATTATCACTTTCTAGAATTTCCCCAATATTCCTCACATCAGTTACATCACTATCATAGTTGGCATTTGAATGAATCCCTTTCAAAAATGAAAGATTTCCTCAGGGTGCTTGATATGGTGGTGGTGGTGATTATTGTTTTAAGAGGAAGTACAACTAGGCAACCATCCTCCATACAACACCAGTCAGAGAGAAAAAATCCAACACCTCATAAAATGGAGGCACTGGCCAAAGAAAGACAAAGGCCATGAAGTGCGCAAAAATGAAAAACTCCCTAGGCCTCGGTACCCAATATCGTCGGGGTCGGAAAAGAACAAGAGTTGTCCAAGGGAAGTCGGATAGGGTCACATGCAAGGCTAATGTAGCTAACAGATCACAGCAGCATATACAAGCATCATCTTCATCATCCTTTAACTGTCTCCAGTCATGCGGGTGCAGTACAAGAGTGCTCTGTATCTTTTGTCTATCCAGGAACATTTCTTCCTTCTCAACTTGGTGCCATTACACTCATCTTCCTTCCAGGTCCTGCTTTACTTGACTGATCTACAGTTTCCTTTGTCTGCTTCTAGGTCTTTTGCCTTCCAGTTGCTTAGCTAGCCACTTCCTTACTGTCATATTGGTTATTGTGAGTTGTATACATACACGTGCCTCCATATGGGGTCGCACTTACCCAGTAGTTAATGTACCGAAGCTTGGTCATACTTACATTTTCCTTTGCAGGGATGCATTAGCTTGTTCATACTCCATACAATTGTATGATTCCCAATTTTAGGTTAGGAAATTTTCATATAAAATTTTGTTAGAAGTGAAAATCATCTGGTAAATTAGGTTGTAAGAGCATAATATTGCAAGAAGAATTTGTAGTTAGGGAATATTGAATATGTATATCATTATGTGTATATAACTTTTAATTTGGGTAAGAGCCTGTACACATGGCCTAGCAGTAATGATTGTGCAACATGGGAAACAGCAACTGTATCGTTGAAGATGGTTGAAGTCGGTTAAAATTCTTGCAACACGTGGTTTGGAAACCGGGAATACAGTCAGGAAGTGTATACTGAAGATTGTAATTCATCAATGTGGATGACCGTGAGAGATCACAATTTGTTCTGTACTGGGTTTTAAATCACTTTAACTATATTCTTCGCCTACATCATCATTGTCCAACTTGTTCAACAAATCATCCAGACTACCTGCACTAAGTCTTTTAATGCTCGATTTACTCATAATGACTTAAAGATAGTAATGAACAAACTAACAAACTAACTCACACAAAAGGAAACTCAGAGCACTGCACGCTTACATAAACAATCTGTGCACAAGATAGACAATGACTTTGTCACCCTACAAAACACTCCTGACGTACCCATATGGGGTCGCGCCAAAACAGGAATTGACGAATGAAGGGTGGACTATGCACGTACTTAAATAGATGGCAGGAAGAGGCTTTATACAGCTTCGAAGCACACATTCACTGCACATCCAAATGGGTTCACACAGTTCTCAATTTCGAACGAACGTACAATCCCATATGGGGACATGACATTCAAAAACTTCACTACTCTCACATTCCTGTGATGGCTTGGCACTCAACATGTTAAACTGACTGTATGACATTTCAGAGCAGGATTACATATCAGTAGATACCAGTTATAACAGTAATGAAATGTTGTATGGCTTTTAGTGCCAGGATATCCCAGGACGGGTTTGGCTCGCCAGGTGCAGGTCTTTCTATTTGACGCCCGTAGGCAACCTGCACATCATGATGAGGATGAAATGATGATGAAGACAACACATACACCCAGCCCCCATGCCATTGGAATTAACCAATGAACCGAAGGCCAGTACGCTGACCGTTCAAGTTATAACTGTTGTATACAAGATCAGGTATACTGGAACACAACATAAATTTATTGCTTCAATATGACTTTATACAATATATATATGAATTTAACTTAAACTTTTCTTGAAGCTGAGTAAATTCGCAAGTAACTAATCTTGATAGTAGACTGAGAGTCTGTAGAAATGTACACTTTATACACATTAACTTTATGTACACTAGAAGCTATCTTGATGAGATAGTCTTTAAAAAGGTAGAGTTCATGATAGTCAAAAACTATCGGATTTATAAGCGTAACTTGCCATGAAAGTTCCTACTAACATAATGCAGTTATTTCTATTGGCTTGTCATGAAATGACATGAATATTCACAATTAGAGAATCTAATGTAGGTGTCGGAGCCTGAGTGAGGACTGAGGATGTGTAGAATACAGGCATCGGGGCTCGACGTGGCTGCAGGAACGGGAACTGAGGCAGTGGCCTGAGGTGAAACCTCATACAACCAGAATTCAGTCCACCTGGCCGAGACACATATTTAAGAGGATAACCTCCGTGTTCGACGTTCAGTGTAATCTGGTGCTGGACACTGGAGAGTCCTACTAAGTGGCTGCAAGATGCTCCTTTTATAGTGCAGACTGACGTCACAAGCAAGCGCACCGGAGTCGTCTCGCAGAGTCTCGAATAATCCAAGCTGTGGCGTGCGCGGTGCTGGCTGGTGCAGAGCTAGGAGCGCGAAGAACACACAACAATAACAGTGTTTGAAAGTAATAAAATAATGCTTTTCAACTTGTCCATGTGCGGTACAAAATTAGAAATCTAGACTAACCCGTATGTATCAAACATATTTCTTGCTTGAAATGTTCATCCTGTTTTAAGTTTTCCTCCATTACACTTCACTTTACTAGGAAACTGTCTATTTTAAAATCTAGAACTGTTAAGAAAATTGAATTCAGTTCCATACTTCGATGTTTTCATTAGTACCAACATAAGATCTTTTCTCTGTCATTCTCATTGCTGAAGATCATGATCTTCCTTAGGGTTCTCCAGTGTTGTTATCTTTCAAGCTTTCCTACATGTGCTAACCATTGTAGGACCAACACTAGCCTTTTTTAAATTTTAAATTTTTTTTATGAGACCATCTTACTGGCGCTCCCCTACCTGATGTTTTACCAGGTATCTAGCCGCACACCACCATCTTCTTCAGCAGTAGCGGCAATTGGGAATTAGAAAAATTAGAAAAATGTACAGCAAACAAAAAAAGATTAGGGTTTGTTCTATATAGCGGGGAGGAGGGAAGGGAAGGAGGTATATACATCAAAACTGAAAGAAAAAAAAAAGGCCACAAAATGGTAAAAGAATTTACAGTATGCTTTCTGAGCGAATTTCTACAGAGAGGTAAAAGCTGATAGTTTACAAACTTATGTGTGGCAATAATAGTTTTTTTAGATTTTGATTCAATACTATACAATAAAATTTTCACTAAAGGAACAATTTACAAGTGTATTACAATGAAATAGCAGGATTCAAGTCTTCTGAAGCAACTAGTACAACACAATCTCATCTCAAAAAAATACCATAACAGGATGTAAATGGATCAGAGAAGTAAGAGAGGATCTGAAGGAAATAGGCCTTACAACAGAAGACACCACAAATAAGATAAAATTGAATACAAAACTCAAGAATACAATCCTCTGCTTTACCCTTACACGAAACAAACTACCAACACGCATATTTTCAACTGAAGAAAGGGCATGAAGATCGGAGCATCTGAAGAAGTACTGGGAGGACCGCAAAACCTGAACAATCCTTTCAAAGAGACCTGAACGATGGACTGACTAAAGTGAACCTATGCAGTCATAAAAGAAGAAGAAATAGAAGTGCGGCGTGATTATGCAATTAAAATAATTTAGTATTTGACTATACACTAAGGAACTAACAGACACTAAAGAGATTGCCAGACCGACAAATGCGCAGGGCAACTGGGTAAATCATATCTTAGTGTCCATGACCTTGGCAAAAAAATATATCCCTGCTACCCTTCTCCCAGCACACGCAGTCTCCACTACTTGTTGTGGCGCTATACAAATCGGCGAACAACATTTTATGCTTATTTCCGCTAATGATTTTGTTAATATTTAAAGAAAATAAAGGAAAGAATTAGCTGATAAGACAACAGGGCTTGTACAAATTGCTTTGTTTTTAAATCCTATGATTCCTATTTTCAGCCAGCTAAGATGGAATAAAAATGTAGGGCTTTTTCCAAGAAGTGCAGGAGTGCAACTGCACCCCCTCTCATCCCCACTAATCACCACTACTGTTCTTGAGAGATTTTTTATTGCAGACAGAAGTTTTAGTTTGTCTAAAATTGAGTTGTCGGTCTCATGTTCTGTCCAAGAAATGCAGAAGTTCTTCTCTAACATCATATCTCTGAGATTCTAAGATACATTAAGATTAATAATGGAATTATCAATCATTACTGATTTAGGGCAGTCGCCCAGGTGGCAGATTTCCTATCTGTTGTTTTCCTAGTCTTTTCTTAAATGATTGCAAAGAAATTGGAAATTTATTGAACATCTCCCTTGCTAAGTTATTTCAATCCCTCCCTTCCTACAAATGAATATTTGCCCCAATTTGTCCTCTTGAATTCAAACTTTATCTTTATATTGTGATCTTTCCTTCTTCAGTGACAGCTCAGAACATACCACTTATTACAAGACATAAATCTCATCGCTGGGTCCGTATTGAGCAATGTATACCTTTCTAAGATAATTTTTCTGAATTAACCCCTTCAACACATCATGCCCCCCATTGATTTACACAAACACTTCTACACCATTGCTACGTCATAAGCGGGTCATGCCTCTCCCATCCTGCTCCCACTATCCAGGATCAAAACAGCCAGGATCCTGGATTTTGCCCAATAACAAAATACCCAAAATGATCAAGCCGACATGAATTACTCTATTATGTTACACGTGCAACTGTCAACAGCACCATGTGGTTAGTCAATTAACCACTCCAGGGTGACAGCTCTGTGCATTAACCACTGCCATGAACTACGCGATATGTGCTGCCAACTTCGGGATTTAAAAGGAACTTTTAGAGAAGGCATTGGAAGCGGTACAGTGGTCCATAATCCACTGCCTGCTTGATGTGAAGCAGCCATCAGATGTATATCGCGCAGGCAGTGCTGTGATCACACAGTAAACCGTGATCATATTCGCCATACCCACAGCATTGCCCCTTCAAGCTCCAGAAAAGCAATATGCCGAAGTTTGTAGTTCAAAATGGGGTTGTGAACAGCTGGCGTGACTTGTGATCCAAATGGAAACGGAAAATGAATCGGCACTTACAACTTCGTAAATACATTCTCAACGTACAGAAATCTTTTTCTCATCATACAGTATCATGTAAATTTCAAGTGTTTTGGGATTAGCAGGGTGTTTACATGCTCCTGTGATCCTCAAGAGGAGACACTACTGGTCTTCAGTGAAAGCAAATAAAGTGATGTTAATGGATCAGCAAGCAGATATTGGTTAAGAAGAGTACAAGGTTCTTTTGAAATCCTCTTAATGAATGAAATATATTTAACAGAAATCATACTCACTTTTAAAAATGTTAAAACAATGATTTTTTTCTTCTTTCTTGCACATCTCTAAAGCTAAAAACCAAATACTTTGCAACTTAAAATATGATGAAAATAGGTGCTTAAAAAATGTTGAGGAATGAGTCAGGAAGATCTAGTTTGATATATCTTTCTCTCTTATGTCAGCTACATTTATCAGCTCCCTCACATATGCATGTTGTAATGAGAAACATAAAACAGATCAAAAAAACAGCTCCAGAATTTAGATATCAAATAATCTTTATTTATTTCCTGTTGATACATAAGGCCATGAATAAGGATTATTGTATGTTATATTGCACTTGTATTATGAGTTTTATTCTTTACTTCGGAAGTGGCACAAAAAATAAAGGACAGAATTTACTCTGATGATTAAACAGATGATGATTTCTAGTCTTGTAGGCCATGTCTAATTGGGTTTATAGCTCCTGACATCATGGTGCAGGCCGTGAAAGTCTAAGCTGTTATTTTAGAATTTACTTTGATAAATAGCCTGTGTGCTTGAAAATAATTTGATACATACTTGAAGAAATTATTATTATTATTATTATTATTATTATTATTATTATTATTATTATTATTATTATTATTATTATTATTATTATTCACTCCTTACTCTGTCAGGAAAATGGTCAGATGTCCTTAATAGTAAGGTAATATTCTACAGCATCTGGTTTAAATAATAGGTTTGTCCATAAATTATCAAGAATGTCTGTATCTTCCAAGTACAGTATTTAGGGGCACGGTGTGATTTCAGTATAATTTTATATGTTGTAATATATTAAGTAAAAAAAGTATTTGAGCAATTAAGTGACAATGGAAAAAATAATGGCTTCTTGGCTCAAACTAGGCATTTCTACGATGACATACTTTCTATTTATTTTTTTTACATTTTTAACAAAGAAAAATCTAATATTTCCAGCTATAAAATGAGTAAATGAATGTCATGTAATCTTTTTATTGCTGGATTTTTAAAAGTGCACTATACTTTAAAATAGGATGGATGAATTGTGTCTCCTGAAAAGTTACTCTCTGAACATCCAAGCAATTTCTTGAAGAATAAGCTGGGAAATGTTGTAACATAAAGAAGCAATGGTAGACCTAGCAAAGCAATACATGCACAACCTACCTTCTTTACCAATTTGACCCCAGAGCAAAAACTAATTAAAGTATTTGTTAATTAATAGCTAAATATAAGGACAAGCTCTGAAAACCATGCTACATTGAGTGCAGAAAATATCAGATTTTCATTGTTTTTAAATTGTAGAAAAATCCTTGAAAGATTAACCACCCTTATAGAAAAGCCTAGTTTGTACCAAAATGCCACTATTTTTCCATTGTTATTTAATAGCTAAAATATTGTTTATATTTAAAATATAAGGACAGTTACAGTTTATTGAATCACTACATGTCCTTAAAATTTCTGGCAGGAGATGGAATATTAATTAATCTGAACTGACTAGTTTAAGACTGAGGATGAAATGAAATAGAGTACAGACTTAATGTAGGCCTATACTGTAAAATTTTTAAGTCCTTTTATATAGTATATTGAAACATAGCTGGAATTATGGCATTAACACAACAATAATGTTTTTATTTGCAAACATGTTTCCTTTTTGCTATCGTGTAATTACATGTGAGGGAGAATTTACAATATTGAACAGAACAATGAACACCTATAGTATGATATCCAAGAGAGGCAATTGTGAATCTATAGGTACTATGTGGTAAATGATGCCACTAAAGTTTGTGGTTTAGAGAGCCGTAGTTTTTTCTCCGTGGAGTCCCATTCATAAGATAACCATTGAAAATTACTCCTTAGGATGCTTACTTTCAGCCTAGTTAGCTTTGTCTCCTTAAAAGTACTCCCCTCTTCATCTAATTAATAAATCACTCCAGACACCATTTCTACTTATGGAAGCAGGCTTGGTAGGCAATTTAGGCAATTGCACTTAGTTTTGCATTTGATCTCTTTAGTCAACTGAAATCGTAGTCATTTCAGGATTCATTTCAGTTTGAGAACAGAAGAAAGTCTGCTGGGGCTAGGTCAGATGAATAGGTTGGACTGAGAAGCACGGTTGGGTCTTCATGTTAAAAATACACTGACTGACAGAGCAAATGCAACATCAAGAAGGAGTGGTCAGAACTTTATGCCAATTGCAGGGTAGACTGACGTCACTGAGGTATGCTCAAGATGTGAAATGCGCCGCTGTGCTGCGCACGTAGCGGACGATAAATGGGACACGGCGTTGGCGAATGGCCCACTTCGTACCGTGATTTCTCAGCCGACAGTCATTGTAGAACGTGTTGTCGTGTGCCACAGGACACGTGTATAGCTAAGAATGCCAGGCCGCCATCAACGGAGGCATTTCCAGCAGACAGACGACTTTACGAGGGGTATGGTGATCGGGCTGAGAAGGGCAGGTTGGTCGCTTCGTCAAATCGCAGCCGATACCCATAGGGATGTGTCCACGGTGCAGCGCCTGTGGCGAAGATGGTTGGCGCAGGGACATGTGGCACGTGCGAGGGGTCCAGGTGCAGCCCGAGTGACGTCAGCACGCAAGGATCGGCGCATCTGCCGCCAAGCGGTGGCAGCCCCGCATGCCACGTCAAGCGCCATTCTTCAGCATGTGCAAGACACCCTGGCTGTTCCAATATCGACCAGAACAATTTCCCGTTGATTGGTTGAAGGAGGCCTGCACTCCCGGCGTCCGCTCAGAAGACTACCATTGACTCCACAGCATAGACGTGCACGCCTGGCATGGTGCCGGGCTAGAGCGACTTGGATGAGGGAATGGCGGAACGTCGTGTTCTCCGATGAGTCACGCTTCTGTTCTGTCAGTGATAGTCACCGCAGACGAGTGTGGCGTTGGCGTGGAGAAAGGTCAAATCCGGCAGTAACTGTGGAGCACCCTACCGCTAGACAACGCGGCATCATGGTTTGGGGCGCTATTGCGTATGATTCCACGTCACCTCTAGTGCGTATTCAAGGCACGTTAAATGCCCACTGCTACGTGCAGCATGTGCTGCGGCCGGTGACACTCCCGTACCTTCAGGGGCTGCCCAATGCTCTGTTTCAGCAGGATAATGCCCACCCACACACTGCTCGCATCTCCCAACAGGCTCTACGAGGTGTACAGATGCTTCCGTGGCCAGCATACTCTCCGGATCTCTCACCAATCGAACACGTGCGGGATCTCATTGGACGCCGTTTGCAAACTCTGCCCCAGCCTCGTACGGACGACCAACTGTGGCAAATGGTTGACAGAGAATGGAGAACCATCCCTCAGGACACCATCCGCACTCTTATTGACTCTGTACCTCGACGTGTTTCTGTGTGCATCGCCGCTCGCGGTGGTCCTACATCCTACAGAGTCGATGCCGTGCGCATTGTGTAACCTGCACATCGGTTTGAAATAAACATCAATTATTCGTCCGTGCCATCTCTGTTTTTTCCCCAACTTTCATCCCTTTCGAACCACTCCTTCTTGGTGTTGCATTTGCCCTGTCAGTCAGTGTATTCGCAAATGAACAGTGGTTCGAGGGCGAATCAAAAAGTAAGTTACACTTCTAAGTTATGGCCATTTATGAAACCATCTACACACAGGCAACATGGCTATGACAATATACAATGTAAGTTCACTTTTCCACATAGTCCCCAAGAGACTGTAAATATTTCTCGGAACTGTCAACCAATTTTTCGATTCTGGATGCATAGAAATCACCTCTAGCACTATGTAATTACCTGGAGACACCTGCTTTCAGCAGCTCCTCGTTATTTCATTGTCTTTCAGCATAAATTCCACGTACACCACACCCTCCATGTCAAATAACACTGTCGCCATTACCTTTCCTGCTTAAGGTTGGACCTTGGCCTTCTTTCGTGGTGGTGATGTGGTGTGCACCCATTCCATCGATGTTCTCTTTGTTTTGGGGGTCAAATGGTGGACCCATGGACCCACATTTCATCCCCTGTGATGATTCGCCGCAGAAACATGTTGCCCTCCACAGAATACCGTTGCAAAATTTCCAGTGATGATTGGAAACATTGTCCCTTGTGAACATCAGTTAGAAGACGTGGGACCCAACTTTGACACAGTTTACCTGTTTTAGGAATTTGCAGCGCGAGACTTCGTGAAAAAATTGATTTCTTTGGGCTCCAAACACACGATTGACAGATACGTTCGACATTTTCCTCTGATGTTGTTGGTCGGCCTGTCCAACCTTTTTTGCCACATTCCCTGTTTCTCTAAACTGATTAAACCATCGAGTAACAGCTTTGTTATCGGGTGCAGTTTCGCCTGAATAAGCACTCCAAAAGAGCTGCTGTACACTGACAATTGACTTTGACTCCACGAACCAAATAATACACTGTCCTTTCTGTTGAACGGTCAACGTCGTACTGGGAGGGTAGTCACTGGCTGGCTATCACCTGGCGGAACTTGACGACAATGTAACTAGTCCACTCGTACCAAAGTCACGTCAATGCATAACAAAACTTTTTGGCTAACTAGTTAACACTCAGTGAAAGAATCACTTGTTTAACATACAAGGTTTCGATGTTATAATGTTTTTAAATCAAGGCATTATTTTTTGATGACCCTGTATTTCTGCAGTTTGCCAATAAAAAAATCAATTGTATACTTTAAGTTAACATGTTAAGTTTCAGTACTCATAAGTTCATGTGTTCTGTCTGTTAGTGTACTGTACATTATTTTGAACAGAAAGTTTGTTCTGTAGACTGGAGTAACATATTTCAAAAGACCATTCACAGAACATTTTTCCTTTTGACTAGTTTTAAAATATCAGTAAGCTTTGGTAGTTTAAAATACTGAAAATACTTGTCTAATAGACAAGTGTCTATTTGAAAGCAAAGTTAAAGGGAATGGGCAGAAGTATGCTTTCTTCCAATAATTGATCAAAATATAAGTGGTATCTATCTGGATAATAAGAAGACAGAAAAGAAAAAGAAGATATATATAAATATATAGATATATATAAATTTCTCCACTACACGGAAAAGCATAGGATTGTTGATATGTTTTTGGACTTAGAAAACGAGAGAGCGAGTAAATATTCTTTGGTTGTTTCCCTCCTAGTAGCCTCTTACAACATGGAGGGAGTTCCATTGAATTGAAAGGAGTATGTAGCATCATGATCTCAGTCCAACAATATGACACACGACATTCCCATTCACCTATCCACCTATCAAGATCTACGTCCACCAAAATGGTCGCTGATTTAGCACAAAATTTTATGGTCATAAATATTCACAAGCATTATGAGAAATAGAATCTGTTAATGGTGCAGGGCACAAGATTTTATGTCCAATAAATAATTTTCTCTTCCTGCCGATCTGTTCAGAATTTTAATGAATATTTTCCCATTAAAATGATTCGCCACTGCTTTGTTTATAGGTCTAATATGACCAACATCAGCATCTTCCAAAAATGTGTTTTTCTGTCCACCAAAATGGCATCGTTCTTCCGTCAATGTGACGTAGACTCGTTACAACAGTGTCTGGTTTCTATCCACGCTATTTCCAAATAATGCCCAGTCTAAAAACATATATATGTTAATGTAGAAACAAATTTACAATACTTATCTTGGATATACCAACTGGCTTGTTCTTCATTGCCATAGACAAGCATTTTAATAAGATTAATCCTGTTTATGTTGTGCCTCTGTGGCTCTGGCGGCAGCGCGTTGGCCTCTCGCTGCTGGGTTCTGTGGTTCAAATCCCAGTCACTCCATGTGAGATTTGTGCTGGACAAAGCAGAGGCGGAACAGGTTTTTCTCCGGGTACTCAAGTTTTCCCTGTCATCTTTCATTATAACAACACACTCCACTATCATTTCATTTCATCTGTCAGTCATTAATCATTGCCCCATAGGAGTGAGACAGGCTTCGGCAGCCGCCACAATTCCTATCCTCGCTGCAAGATAGGAGCTTCATTCATCCCATCCCTGACCCGATCATTGACTGGAAAACAGGTTGTAGGTTTTTTAAATCTTGGTTATATTATATCTTACTTTCATAATATTTTTGCAAAATGTTCTTAGCAGGCTGCAGTATGAAGCTGTGAAAGAAAGAAAGAAAGAAAGACAGAAAGAAATAAAGAAAGAAAGAAAGAAACTAGTTTTGTAATAAGGAAAAGATGTGATAGAAATTCAACTTCATTATGAACAAGATATCACTTAACAGATATTTTATGTTAAATCTTCAACAGTGTTGTCAGTAGAGACTGGTATAGAATGAAAGTGTGTGTTGGTGAGGGATGCTTTCCATAGGACATCAGCATATTTTAAATCAAATAATATAGAGATAGGATGTGACAGTCACCTGTAAATGAAACTGAAAGCGATGAAATGTCTGTTATATTTTTACAGTGCATAATATAACATAATATAACAGTCTTTTCCTTGGTCTTTAGGTTGAAAATTGAGCATTTGTCGTGCATGTGACATTGTTAGATTTTTACCAAATTTGTCTCTGTTCATAACCTGTGTCAAGGGCTTTTTTAATAGACTTTCCAATGCACTGACAGTGCTGTTGATGTTACCATAATTTACGTTAAGTATCAGGTTAACATATGGCGCTGAAATTGAAAAAGATATTTCTTGCCAGATCATGTCTTTTTCTCATTCTGTAAAATCTTGCCACATTACTTAAGGTATGGTTTGCCTGAGAGGCTTTCATATACTATTTCATTCATTACCAGTCTCTTCTTCTGCTTCAACTGATGAAGACTTAGAGCAAAATATTTGTTCTTTGTTTCTCTCATGGTATGTTTTCACTACATTCCTGTATTTATAATTCTACATACATACACCCACACACACATTGAGCTTTTGGAATTTACCTCCCAACATGTGCATTGGCTACTTATCTCTGTAAATTCTGCAGTGATTTTTTTGTTTTACTTTGTTAACTATTTTTAACAATTTTTTATTTTTATGCATATTTTACATAATCACATTTTGGAAAAGACCAGTAGAGTAACAGCAAAAATTCTGTCCTGCTTTATTAATTTAATATTTCAAATTTGTCTGATTTTTAAAAAGTTTGCAATATTGATATTGAAATAATTGGTCACAGCTGTTCATCCATTTGTCTGCCTAAAATAATGTACCCAAGTATCACCAGTATCTCAAATAGGGAATAGGGGAATATTGAAATAGATTTTGACAAATCTAACGTAGGTGTTTAAGGTAGAATAAGGATCTCAGCACTGTTGATCAGCACCTTAGGAGATTTTAAATTCAAGAGACCTGTGTCAATATCGCTTTAGGCTAGCAGTATAGTCCTTGGCATATAAGCGTAGTCACTAAGGGAACACATCGTAACTCTTTCTCCCCTATTAATACTGAAAGTAGTAATTTATAGTTATTTTCTAATTGTTGGATTTGATTCCATGTCACCAGACATACAGTTTAGGGATCTTACTTGCCGATACGTCTTACAGTTTGCATTCATCTTGCATGTTGTCACTATGTAGTCTTTTTTTTTTTTTTTGTGACATATGAAATTATACGTACTGCCACTGCCGTAGGATTGTAATAATTGTGGTATGTTTGAATAATGCATTTATTAAGTTGGTGTGAAATGACAAATGCAGCACTTAAGGTCTTATTTCATCCAATTCTCCCTTTACTGCTTATTGAAGAGAGACAAAAACATTCATGCAGAAGAAAGGAAAAACATTAGGTAAGTTCTGGAACTTTTGAAAATCATACTACAAGGATTTATTTAACTGCTTCATTCAAGATGTATCCTTCTTTTCAAGACTATGGTTTTGTTAATGTTTATATATCAAAATAAAGGCAGAAATATATAACATTAAATTGAGTGAGGGTGAGAGTGTGTGAATTTTTCTTTCCATAATTCCTCATTGAGCCTGAAAAGAGACTTGAGACCTTTTTAAATTTCATCTCAATTTTCATGATTTACTTGGGTTAAGGGAACCTCCATTATTGATGCTTACATTGAGGTTAGGTTGTTTGGTTATGTCTGGTGATTTTAATATGTAACTCATCGAGTTGGCAGCAGTGATGAACCATTAAAAAGAGAGAGAATAGGACGGTGATATACGCTTTTTAGTGACTAACGTTACATGCCGAAGACTATACCTGCACCCACTTCTACATTGAAGTCAGAATTAGAAATTTGATTTGAAGACTTCCGGAAACAGTAGAGCAACACTTATCTCTGTGTTACTTTTCATCTCTCTCCTCCACCTCTATGTCATTCCTTGCATTTATAACAGATTAGGCTGTGTATTCTCCTTGTAGGGTCTGAGGTACGTATTTTATTTGGCTTACCCCTCATTCCTCCAACAAAGCTCCCCTCACCATTGTGAAAAAGTATAGCGATGTTTGAACTTGTGTCACTAATGGATAAAAATGATGATTTTCATTCTAATCCACCCAGCTGTACCATGCTTGACATGTCGAGCCATCCGGGCCAAACGCTTGAAATGTTCCTTTAACATGTAAAAGTGCAATTATCTTGCAAACTATTAAGAGTTTATTATTTTAACCATTATGGTTTGATTTTCGTCTTTATTGACATACATCTAATACACCACCGAAAAACACTGGTAAAGAACTACGTCTGCCTTGTCAGTATTATAAAAAATACATGCCGTACATGTTTCGAGAATCTCACTTATTCTCTTCTTCAGTGACCAATCATTCCACCAACTAATGTGCAGACTTGATATTGAACCTTCTATCATCATCATCATCATCATCATCATCATCATCATCATCATCATCATCATCATCATCATCATCATCATCATCATCATCATCATCATCATTTTTCTGGGTGTGGTGTAACCTTCTCACAATATACTCTAAATAAGTTATAATTAAAATACAAGAAATGTCATATAGATATAATATTTAAAATTACATAAAAACCAAAAGAAATTCATACAATAAGCAACTCTTTCTTCTTAAAATTCTAATAATGTCACTAAAAAATGTGTGCATCTACAATTTAAAATTTCATTTTTTTCTTTTCTATGCTCTTTCTATGGTGTCTATTACTTTTTTCATTCTACATTGCACAGTTTTGTTTGAGACGTGATATATCCAAAGAACTCCTATGGAATGTAATTTTGACATCATTATGATTCAAAAATCCATCTCAATTGAAGGGAAAGAGATGCTAAATAGAAACAAAACAACAGCAATTATAAGTTTTGCTTTACGTCGACCGACAAGGTCATGTGACGACAATGTATTAAGAAAGGATTAAGAGTGGGAAGTAAGTGATTGTGTCCTTATAAGGTAAAGCCCCGGTATTTGCCTGGTGTGAAAATGGGAAAACACTGAAAACCAAATAATAATAATAATAATAATAATAATAATAATAATAATAATAATAATAATAATAATAATAATAATAATAATAATAATAAATTACCACACACAAGGTTTCATCTTACGTGGTATTTTACTGATATCTACTCTGTTGAGGTTGGTGTGATTTTGTATAATAATAATAATAATAATAATAATAATAATAATAATAATAATAATAATAATAATAATAATAATAATAATAATAATAATAATAATAATTTATTTATTTATTTAATGTGTGCAAGAGATAGTTACAAGTTCAATTTATTTTAAGTATTAATATGTTAATAATAATAATAATAATAATAATAATAATAATAATAATAATAATAATAATAATAATACTTCTGTAATATATGTGGTTTAGTTACAAGATTAATATGTCTCAAGTAATAATGTTATTAGAAGAGTTATGTATATATGAAACAGAGTCCTGTAATTATGTAAACAACATTATGAATGAATAAATACTACTACTACTAAAAAAAAAAATAATAATAATAATAAATAATAATAATCTTTGTAATTATGCAAGTCCCTGCAAAATGAAATGTTATGCATTATTGAAATATCTTGTTTTGTAGGACATGAATCCAAATCAGACCATGAAAGGAGTTAAAACTACAGCAAGTTAAAACATGATTTAAGATATTGTTACATATATTTCAGGGTTATTAAGTTGGTATATTTTACGTAAACAGACTGACGTTTTACTTTCTTTATGAAGACATTTCATAGGTGAACTGCTCTTATCACAAGGGCCAGTGACCTACATGTTAGGCCCATTAAAAAAAGCAATCATTATCATCTTCTTATTACAAAGTAAATATTGTGCAACATTAATATCAGGGTTGAATTAGCTCCTTTGATTTTTTAAAATTTTAATATAGCCACAGATTTTGATTGTCAATTTCTCTGTAATATTTTCATCTGCTTCATTCCTGGTGATAGGGGAAGGATTATGTTTTTCAGAAAATCTACTTTCCTTTCAAGAAGATTTTACTTATAAGATGTCCTCTATGAGGAAGAACTTTTTTTTTTTTTTAATAAATAGGAAACCACACGTTGACATAAAAACCCTGACATTTGTGGCATTGATCAAACATATTGAAAATCATTTTTGTGTATGATTGTAACTTCCATGTATGAAGTGATTGGAGGCTGTTGCATCGTCATATTAATAAAAAGAGTCTTGCAGTTGGTCAGTTCATTAGATAAAATTGCCCTGATATTTTGGTTCAAAAGAGACTCCATCATCATCATCATCATCATTTTTCCATTTCCAGCTCCAGTTGAGTTGGGATACTAATGGCACCTTTCCATCTTCCTCTGTCCAACCACCCCTGCTGCTCCTCAACTGTGTTCCAATCTAGGTTCCTTCTTATTATGCTGTTCTTGATCGAGTCCAAGTAAGTCCAGTCTACCTTGGGTAACCAGATGCAAATAGATAAAAAAAAGAGGATAAACTATTTTAAAAGAGGACAGTTCCAAAATAAAGAGGACACAAACATTCTCCATTGAAGGTCTGAATTTAGACATATATTCTAGTATTCTTTCAAACATAAACAAAATGTATCCATTTCCATATTATAGCATAAATTCTTACAAAAATTAAACAGTGAAATTAATTACAGTAACACGCCTTGCTGGTACTTTTCTGAATATTCAGTTGGCTTCAGGAGTTTTGGTGTGTCTAACTTATCGAAAGATATAGATAGATTATATTAAACCATTATGAGGATTTTCTCATATTCTACTTTGAAACAGTTCCTATCGTCAGTCCATTGTGCTGAGATGAATGGAAATACTCTTTCTACATTAATTTTTCATTGTGCCCTGGTATAGAAAAAAAGTTTTTTGCAAGAGTTAATAACTCTGAACTACAATCAATTTTGCCCATTTCTGAATACAAGGTAACTTGTTATGTTCAGGTTTATAACTACTCTCATTCAGAAATTGTTAGAAATTGCAGAACTGATCAAAAGATTTCACATCATCAATATAAAAGTCAAATACAGAATATATTTTTCAGCATCACAACAATCCGTGTTACTTTCAGCGCCATAAATTTAAAACAGGCTTCCTTGAAACCCCGACGATCTCCTGTCGCTGTCGTCAGCTGTCATGCATTAATATAGCAGTGTTCTGATGGGCATGCAATATACAGAATGGTAAATAGTGTCTATGATAATAATACAATGCATGCATAGAATAATCGTATGTACTGTATATCCATAATCACATCTGTATATCAATACGATGTCAATTATGCCATCGCATAATAAAGACTACTTGATGTAGTGAAATAGATTACCCCTAAATAAACAGATTCACTAAAAAAGGGAGGGCATTTTGGTTTTTTTAAATAATCCTCCCAGACCCCAGACTGTGGTCTGAAAAGGAGGACACATCCGGATAAAACAGGATGTCTGGTCACCCTAGGGTCAACCTCTTGTTCTTCCTTTGCTCTAAAAGCTTTTCTACTCTGATTTCCTACCTGAAATCCTCATTCCTTATCCTGTCCTTACTTGTCTTTCATATCATACTTCTTAAAAATTTCATCTTACTGGCCTGGATTTTACTCTTCCGTCTTTTCACAGTGTCCAGGTGTCTGCTGCATGTGTTAGTATGGGTTAATATTACATTGTACACATCACCTCGTTACACTTCCTTGCTATTCCTCACACTCTGGTAAAATACATTTTCCTGTGTATCCTTTTAATGTTGCTCTTACACAAGGATCAAGGAATGTCAAAGGTAGTATAACAGTTCAGGGGAAATCACCTCTGGTAGTAAGAATATTTTAGTATCTTGGGAGTGTGGTATTGGAAGATAGATCAATGATCCACAACCCCATCCAAGATCAGATTTGATGAGGGGAATGATGATGATCCTTTTACCGATCTCCTTGTCCAATCTTCATTAGTTCACTTCCAAGTATTTGAAGCTTTCCACAGTTTTAAGATCTTGTCCCCCCCTCTTCCAATGTTTGCAGTGCTTTCCCCTTAACAAACACTTAACGTATCATAAGATACTACATACTCGAGGTTATTGTTATGGTAAGATGTCTCTGTTGAGGATAACCATTGTATAAAGTAATGTCTGTGTAGTTGGTTTTCATTATTATGAATAATTTATTTTCCATACAAGACATGTGACTACCATTTCTAACATCCTGACCAACTGAGAAAGTTCCCTTTATCAATAAATTTAAATGCACAAAATATCTTCAGGGTGATTGTATGAACAAGAGCCATTGTGCAACATTTTATGTAGCTTTGAAAAAAAGATTAATGGTAGCATTAGCTTTAGAGAATAATTTCTCTTAAACTTTTGAGTTCCAACTGAAATTACATAGTTCTGTGCTAAAAGTGACAAGTCCAATCCCTTAAAAATGCAAGTGTTGATTAAACAATCATAATTCCCTAGTTATTAATGTTTGCTGCTCTATTTTTTTAAGCAGATGCCCTACAATCCATTCTCTCTTTGAGTACCTCAAAAATGTGAATTAGAGAGAAGTAAAATATAGGCCTATTATTTTTGAACTTCCTCTGAAATGAATTTTCTCTTTGTGTTTTAGATCTACACTCTAAATTAAAACAGAACAGTTAATTGAAAGAAATCCAATATTTCACTTATCTGATCATGTTATTTTGGAAACTGGAAAAGAATTAGCCAAGTCCATTTTATGAAGAAAAAAAATGGCTATGTTAAAGAACAATTTACTAACTACAAGAAGTGAATGAAGGAAAGCATTTTAATATTCACAGCATACAAAACCTTCCAAAATTTGTTTTTGTGCCCTGAGATACAATTTGATCATTTGATCACAATTTGATCAAGTTTTCTCACCACTCATTAAAACATTTACTCGTGTAATTGATTTGTGATCAGTTATAGACATTACCATACATAACGCCCATCATCCACAGAATTGTCCTGTAAAGATCATTGTTTATTTAGAATGTCTAGTCAGTTATTCAATTAGCAAATTATGAAAGTTGACAAACATTTGCCATGTTTCTCTCTATTGTTGCTTTATAGTTCTGAGCCATTTAAATTATATTGGTATAAACACTGAAGAGATTAGATGGAGACAGATGTGACCTACTGGTAGAATAATTTTTTTAATTCCTTTGATTTTCACTGAAATGAAATATTAAATTGAAGAAGCAAAGTGCCAATGTAAAGCTCCCTTATTTATGACATTTTCTTGGGGCATTTGTCCCGCTCTCTTTCTTTTAGAGAAAATGTAACAGTAGACATTTTTCCACTATAGTGCGACCGCGAGAAGGGGGTACGAGACCCTCGGCGTGCGATCACAGAACGACTGGGGAGCCATCCCTCAAGAAAGGTCTGGCTACCAAGGCTTTCTCTTTCATTTTAATCAAGAGCAAACAAAAATATATATATATATATATTACAGCTACAGAAAAGATTTTTAAAACATATTTTGAAAGCAGCAAAATATATCTTTTCTGCAAATACTTACTCTTGGCCTTACATAATATTCTCTTGTTCTGTTTTTCATTATTTAGTTGTATTTGTTGTTGGTGTCATTTGTTTGTCATTGGTGTTGTAGGTACTGCTATTGCCATTATTTATATGAGCGTCATTACACTGGTATATGACTTCTATTTTATTGATGAATAACTATAAGTTGGGGAAATATTTCTGGTATCATCTGAAATGGTTCATGATCAGTACTTACAATATGGAGAATGTTATAACCCATATACAGACATGTGAATACTTAGGATATTCGTACTTATTATTATAAAATAGAACAGCTTCTATCTGACTACTCGTATCTTCCTTTAAATTATTATAATAATAAAGACAATGATGGATTGATTTTCATACATAAAATGACCTATGTGAAGGTGTTTGTGATTGCAGAAACTGTGAAGCCACGAAAAGGATTTTAATTGCGATGTAGGTTTCATTCTGAATAGATCATGCATGACCTCCCTGTACAGACGGTGATTCAAAAGGTTGTACAGAAACTAAAGTAGTTCGTAGAGGAGTCGAAATACAATATCACTCGAACAGGAAAGCATAGTCTAGAACAAAACCTTGCATCGGGATAAATCTGGGAATGTTGGTAACATGGCATCATCATGGACAGTTTATTTTTCCAAAATGCTTTACATTCCTGAACAATTCAGAACAGATTATCACTGTGCACATAATGATATAGACACAGGACATGGAACATTGTTTACAAAAGATGTTTGAACTGTTGTCCACTACATTCATTCTCTTAAATTATTATAATATTAAATACAATTGTTTTTCTCTCCTGTCTTTTAATTTATAACTATTAGCAATTTAGATAGGCTAAGTGCTATCTGACCGGTCTAGAAAGCCAAGAATAACGGCCAAGAGGATTTGTCGTGCTGACCACATGACACCTCGTAATCTGCAGGACTTCGGGCTGAGCAGCGGTCGCTTGGTAGGCCAAGGCCCTTCAAGGGCTGTAGTGCCATGGGGTTTGGTTTTGGTTTTTAAGTGCTATCTGAACAAAGGATTACAATAATATTTTCCAATCATTGGTAATATGGAATGTAGTCAATAGTGAAGGAAAAACAACAGTCTTCAGATCAAATTCCTGAAAGTGAGAGGAACTGCAGAATAAAATAAGAGAGGAAATGCTCAACATTTTGGAATTGGTTAGTCACACTTTCAGGTGATTCTTCTTTAAATTGTTGTTTCAAAAAAGAAGAAAGGAAAAAGCAGAAGCATTCTGAGCATGCTTGGTAAATTTCTGTGAAAGAGGATGCTATCCTACTTCACATAGTCCCAGTGAGTGACTTCACTGTAACGGTTTAGGGGCCACTGGTGGATTGTGCAGTCCTAACAATATGAGTACAAGGAGGGCTATGGCACAGAATATGCCTGAGATGCCCATTGCTATTCCATTGCAACTGAGGCCAACAGGATAATGAAAGTGTGTAGTTAAATCACTGATATGTGTCTTTCATTCACAAAGGCTTGTAGACTGAATGCTGGAAAGCATAACTGAATACAATAGAGATATTTGATGTATGTATTATAGTAGTTAGAAGAGATTTACAGAAACAAAAGATTCAAAGGCTATATAAAAAACCAAACACCATAATATTTATTAACAGTATTTAGTACTGAACCCATTTCATATACAGTATATACAGTACACTACATATTCACCATTGTTGTAAAAACACTTAAAACTCTCCAATAACATCTACTACTCCTAAAAATGGAAAAGAAATGAAAATCATTGTAAATTTGCCCAGAAGTGTCTCAAAGATCTATGGTAACATAATTTCAAATGGCTATTTCTAGCTTGGTGCAGCCCTTGTAAGGCAGATTCTCCAACGAGAGTGGGCAGCATCTGCCGTGTATGGGAACTGCATGTTTTTGTAGCAGAGGGCAGTGTTGTGTGTGTGATTTCCAGGGAAGTTGGGGACAGTAAAAACACCTAGTCTCCGAGCCAAGGGAAATAACCATTTAAGGTTAAAATCTCCGACCTGGTCGGGAATCGAACCCGGGGCTCTCTGAACCGAAGGCAACTACGCTGACCATTCAGGCAAGGATCCTGGATGATAAGGAGATGAAAAGCGTGATCACAATGTAGGTTCATGTGCACAGTCCTCTGCGACTCCTAAATGCGTAATGTTGTATTTGTACAAGCACAAGACCATGTGGTGAAAAAATTTGTTGGTGGACCTTTTCCCAGTCCATTTTTCCCAATAAATTTAGTTCCCAGACCTATTTTTCCCAACAAATGTGGATTCTCAAGTAAAAGATTTCTATTTAATTTAATACCAGACTCCCTCAACTACTGGGGCTGCTCTCATGGACAGTGTAGTAAAAGCCCTACATCGGCTTGTGGATAATTAAAAATGGGAGGGTTAACTGTTACAAATAACATACTGCACTGTGAACACAGAACCATAGTAAACAATTCAGTAACTTAAAATATTATTTTGTGTCCAGTAGCTCTTTAACCCGCGAGTGGTCGCTAGCCAAAATGTAATGCGAGTGGTCGCGCGTGAGACTTTCTCTCACATTAAAATAAAAGTGACATTTTTCACAGTTTTGTGGGGCGTTAAGGCTGAAATTTATCACTGAAATCAAACGCAAGTTCTACCTTATATATTTTAGATAAAAATGAAATAAAGAAAATGAAATGGCGTATGGCTTTTAGTGCCGGGAGTGTCTGAGGACAAGTTCGGCTCCCCATGTGCAGGGTTTTCGATTTGACTCTCGTTGGCGACCTGCGCATTGTGATGAGGATGAAATGATGATGAAGACGACACATACACTCACCCCCTGTGCTAGTGAAATTAACCAATTATGGTTAAAATTCCCGACCCTGCCGGGAATCGAACCCGGGACCCTTGTGACCAAAGGCCAGCACGCTAAGCATTTAGCCATGGGGCCGGACATAAATATGAAATGATTAGCTGTTTATTAAAGACAGAAATTGCTACTTAAAATAACATATGCAATGTACATAAAAATAACTTCCGTCCTGGAGTTGTAAAAAAATAAAATCTCACACATGCATTATATCTAGTAACATTTACGTAAAAAGCAAGGTTTCTGAACACAATAACATTTTCAAAAACAAGAAGTGCTCATAATACAAATACTAAGGCGTACAACAGGAGTAAGTTTTCCGCTCCACTTCAGCATAACACAAACGCCATTGGTCGCGCGATGAGAGAAACTCTCACACAGCGCGCACGGATATATAGGAACTTTTGTTCTGACTAGGGGAGGGGGTGCTTACCCTTCAAATGTGAATCGCTCTACTCATGACAGTTATAAACTCAGCTAGAAGAGGGAACAGTCACCTCCCTTTCATCACTGTGAAGTAATATCACAACAAAAAATAATGTTAGAGAAAATCTCATATAGCGCGGGTTAAGTACACTGATACATTGTTGTGTTCTTCATGTTGTTGGAATTGGGAAATGGTGCTGACAGTGCAAGATTCTAATTTCTCGAAGGCGGGAACATAATTTCCTCTCTCTTTGACCAAGTTGTTTATTTGAATCCAGAATTTAGAAAAAGCAGACTTTGTGTTAGATCCTAAAATGGCATAAACAAAAAGCATAAACAATTTCTGCTTCTTTGAAGTCATAGAAACAACTTGAAAATTTCTAATGTCAGTATGTAACAATATATTAACCCTCAACTGGTATTATATCCTTTTGTAACGTAAGTGGTATCATGGCATCTGTGAGACTCCAGAAATTTATTATTAAATTGTACTATATTTTCGTACTCCTTTGTTGTTTATTGAACTTAATTAGTTGAAACATACGTTTTCAAACATGTCACAGCAAAATTTAGGAGAAAAGAATTACAAATGCAGAAGAAAATACAAAAATACTAAAATGAAACTCCAGAAAAGTGGACATTCTTATTTTTCTTAAAAATCTAGAAAAAACTTTTAATGCTTACTTTTCTGCTATGTTAGTCCTTTATAAAGAACATAGAATCAGAGAAAGAATCAAAGTTTCTGGAAAACTCAAAGCATAAATTCACATTTTGATGTCCAAAATTCATCCGTGGTGGATCATTTTCACCTGTTATTTTCACCTATTTCTATGACCTCCCATCCATTATTATCATCTACTTCCTATTCTGAGTCTGTTTCCTTATCACTTTCTATCTCATAATCCGGATCTATATCACTGTCTATTTCATTATCTTCATCATTTTTTCTGAACCAATTTCAAACTCCGTTGCTTTCAGAACTCGTTGAGAATAACCAGTTTGTGTTTCCACATTATCAATCTATTCTGATTGTTGGATGGACCTGGTCATGGCTCCCTATTGTATGAATTAATGACGAAGCACAGTCGGTAATAACAATGTTATATTATACAATATTAATCACAATATACCCAAAATATTGATTAACAAGACTCACGAACGATATCAGGTAACTGGTATCATGCATCTGCTAGACAGTGCGGCAAACTTACTGCACTTTTACTGAAGGTTAAACAGAGCAAACGGTGTGCCACCTTCACTACATGGAGCCAACACTTCAGCTGAAAGGTACACAAAGGGAGAAAGAATTAGGAGCCCAGAGTGAGAGGGGATGGCCGCCGGAAAGTTGAGCAGCCGTCTCACAGACAAATGATACCAGTTAAGGGTTAATATAGAATATAAGAAATATATTTCATTTACACCTTTTCTTGAAAAACTGCATTGGCAAAAAGAAATTATGGGAAATATAGAATGGAAATAAAGGAGTTGGGAAAAAATATGTGGAGAATATAGAGTGGGAATGAAGGAGATTAAACTTTGAACTTGCTAGGAATTTCCAATTTTGGGAACATTTTATGTATTTTTTATAATTGTGAAGGTATTGTATACATTTTTAAAAGATTTTTGGATCAGAATTTATTTATTTGCTTTTTATTTATTTATTTTATTTATTTACTTATTTATTTAGTTAGTTATTAATACAGCCTACAATGGAGAGATACTCCAATTACAATAGATTCTACAAGAAAGAAATAGTCATAATCAGCAATTAGTAAAAAATAAGAAATACTATACACACAAACAAATTGTATTAAATGAAAGATATACACCAATATTACAATAACATACGTATACTGTTTTTATTTTACAATATTGTAAGGTATAATAATGAATTATGGTGAAAATTTTGTTTCACATCGTCGGGAATAATAATTTTGACGACAATAATAACAATAAGGTACAAAAGTAAATAGTGTATTCATTATGACATCGTAAGTTACAGTTAAAATTATACATAAAATGCAGTGACCATTCAGTCCCTAAATATTCCTTTAACCAAACTCAAAAATTCATAATAATTCAATTAAAAATAAAAATGTATTCACTGTAATATCACTAGATTAAATGTTTCGCATGTTCTCACTAGTGAATTCTTGTGATATATTGGATTACTTCATATAGAGAGGAAAAGGCAATTGTATAGGTTTATTGTACAGGGAGAAATGACCCCAAATTTCTAGCTTTTCTTGTATATCAGCAGCACTTCTATAATTAAAGATTTATTCTCAGACTAATATTTCCTAAGAAGATTCTCTGAAATCCTTATAGCATTAAGTTAGACCTTTTGACATTTAAGTTTAATTGTTCCAAAATAGTGCTGTTATCTATTTTACCATTTATAATCTTATCTAACTTTGTTGAGATAATTCTCTATGTTTTTTTAAAGACACACACAATGGTAATCACTTGCCAGAATGGACCTACAGTTTATTACCACTGATGTTTAGTGGTAATATTGTCTATGGAGGGTTTTATCACTTGAAATAATCAGTACGTTACATTATTATTGTTTTTATTACATTTGTATAAGTAGCTTTTTGAATAGCTGCCAAATATTGATCCCCATTTCACCTGCTACATGGAAAATATTTCCCTTAAACTGATGTGAATAAACTAGCAAGTAATACTTCTGAAATGACCCTTGTATATTATGAAGCTGTAGTGTTGTAGTTAGTGTATCCTACCCCTGCCAGTAACTAGCCGTATCTCTTTAGTTTTATTTAGTAATATGTGTGTGGTTTGTATCATATTCTTTGTGTACTGTGCGTGTACTTTTTATTTTTTAATTAGTTGGTGAAAGATGTTTCTTTTTAAACTTGTTGATTACTTGAACTGTTATTTATATAGAGTATATATTATATATAACTTGTGTGTTTCATTCATTAGGTGTTTCTCTGTATTTGAATATAACAGTGTTTGTTGTTAGATTTAATGAGAATTGTTTAATAACCTGTCTTTTGTTCTCTAAGGGGGAGCATTCTTGGAAGTCAGCTATTACTGTTAATACTTACTTGTGCTTTAAGACCACATCTCAAAAATTTTGTTTTGTTTTAAAGTCTGTTCTAACCTTAATGCAATATTTTCCAATCTTCTTTCAGCCAGCTATTTATTTATTATTCCTTGCAGATTTATTTCTTTTTTGAAATACAAAAATAAAAAGTAGAATTCCCCATTAGTAATGTACGTGAAATTCCTAGAATGTATTTAGGATCACATATATTTTGAGCATTGTTGGTCTTTTTTCTTTTTTTTGTAACCAAAATTGATGTGATCCATCAGCTTTTATTCTGTAATTCAGTAATGTTTTACATTCATATCATAGAAATATTGATCACTGATGAAAAAGATCTCATTCAAATTTTAAAATTTATGATCATAAATAACTCCATGGAACTCAAAATAAACTTTCACACAAATTGCCTAATTGCTCTATAGGTAGAATTGGTTTGATTTTGTGATTACACACCACTTAAAATAAAAATCTTGATAGGCACTTCCACCCCTTAAAATAATTATGATATTGGAGAAAGGAACATTCTGAACCATGGGAAGCTCTGTGGTCACCAGAAATTTAATATTTGTTTGCGCCTGACTACAAGTGTTGTCCAAGAGAGGTCAATCAGAATAAATTAAAGAGACTGGGAAAAGCAACTGGAAGAAGTACTCCTTCTTGGTCCAAAGCCTCATGGTCACGATCTGCGTATTACTGTTTTAAAACCTCGTAAGAAATAATTGTTTCATATAAAGATAGTTGTGTTAGCAATCTACAGGTTTATTGCTATTAATACTGAGTCTATACAGCAAGAAATGGCCTCAGAAATCTAGCACTTTTTGTATATCATCAGCTCATCTATAATAAAAAGTTATCCTCAGACTAATGTTTTCTAAGATAATTTTCTGAAATCTGTAGGGAACAATACAGTTAATATTACTGGACATTTCCTTACAAGCTCTGAAACTATTTTGTACAATAACATTCTTCTGGTTTTAGCCTTTGTTTCTAGTTCTGTTAAAGTTTAACAAAATTGAAACAGAAATGGACAGAATTTAAAGAATTTTTGTACATTTTAAGAATTCTGAATTGCCAGGTCTTCCAGTAGATAGGAGACCTTGTGGTCATGTAAGGTGCAACTATGCTTTACATATCTTAGTTGTATTTATACTGTTTTTTTTATTTTATTTTTAATGTGAATATCACCATAATTTAGTCTACAGGTAAAAGTCCTTTTTCCTCCTTTCATTTGTTTCTGCAAGTTGAGCTGATAGGTTTCCACTCTCTTTCAAGGGATAATCAGTTCTTAAGTTATACCGGTATTCAATCCTTTAACTTTAAAAATGGTTATAAATTGTATAATGTAATACCACTTTTTATTGCTTTGGTTTCTCTGTATAAATTGCCCTGAATAATGGCAGAAATGAAACATAAGCTACTCTTAATACAAGAATAGTTGAATGGTTGGAACAACATGTAAGGTAAGGGGATCCTTGAATGTTTTAATTATTTACCTTACAGTTCCTGAATAATCGTGACCTATTTGTGCTGGGATATTGATATATGGCCACAATGTCGTGTTCAAAATCAATCTCAGTAGATCCTCTTGGTCACTAAAAGAGCAGTAATTAAATATGTGGAATTCTAATAAAAATGAGTTTTCTAGTGAAAACTTCTTACAAAATGCATAATTATCAAACAATTACTGGCTATTTTTTAGTTTTCTGTTCTTGTCTTTTCCAAGAAAAATTCCAAGAATGCTTCCCACTGTTTCTTAATTGTATCATGATTGGTGTCTTTTTACTGTTTCTTATTCTTATTAACACTCTTGAAGGATAGCTTCCAGCTGTATTGACTTAAAGATTAAATATTTATTTTTTATCTTTTTTTAGTTTGTTTCTGCAAATTACTTTTTAGATATGTTTTCTTCTCTTTGTCACTCCAAATACTAAACAATTATTTACATTATATTGCATTATCAAGTACAGAAGATTGAAATGTATATTGCAATCTATCTCTCTATCTCTTCTCTCGTGGCCGGCACCTTCGATGCAGGTCGCAAACGTAGGTTAGGTTTCGGGCGAAAAGGCAAAACTTCATTTACCGTCCACAGAAGTGAGGAGGTTTTGCCTGACGATGTTCGCCACCTGGTGAAACAGGGCTCGAGCGCTTCCAGCGATGGGGAGGGCTCGCAAGATGGAGACAGGTTGGCAAAACAAAAAAAACCCCGACCTAACCCTACCTTGCGCTATGCTATTGCTGCGAAATTAATGGCGGCGTACTGTCCAGAACATGACTTCGGTAGCACTTCGACTATCAACAGATGTGTTAGG
This sequence comes from Anabrus simplex, assembly GCF_040414725.1. Taxonomy (NCBI): domain Eukaryota; kingdom Metazoa; phylum Arthropoda; class Insecta; order Orthoptera; family Tettigoniidae; genus Anabrus; species Anabrus simplex. The sequence continues at coordinate 37,051,030 of NC_090278.1, read as the reverse complement.
GTTTTATTCTTATATAAACTTTTAAACCTTCATTTTTTAAGACCATTCTTGTCTTCATATTTTGTATTATTCCAGATTTTTTAGATATTTTACTCTTTGATGCAGTGCACAATCACCCTTAACTGTGGAATGTTTCAAAGGAAATATGAACTTTAATGTGTAACTTAAATATTATCTCCTTGAAAAACTACATTTCTTTGCAATTTTTTTTGTGTCATTGCTGTAATACAAGCAATTTATATCAGCAGTGTTGTGAAAAGAATAAATGTTGCACAATATTTACCTGATGTTAAATAAGATTTGCATTGGAAATGCAAGAAAATAAATAAATACTTAACACAGATATTTTATCTAATATCACATAAAATAATATTCAGTAAATCTATAGTAATATTTACTGTAATTTTTTAAAAACATATAAATGTTACAAATTAATTTAGGGTAGGTTTAATGATGCTACACTCAAGAGTATTAATGCCTCTTGCTGATAAATACAATACTAGCCTGTTGTTGGAGGTTAGATTAATTTCTTTGGATGATGTGTAAATGCTCATCAATTTCAGGAAAACTCAAAAAGTTAATTTTCTGTAGAAAAATTCCAAATTCTTTTTAAAAAACAGAGAAATTTGCTGAAGAAAAAAATCTGTCTGAGTCTAATCATCATCATCATCATAGTCTAAGTTTGTCAAACCTCATGTTGGTTGGCTGCAATTCTTGAGTAGTTCTAGTCTTGTTCCGATCTCCCCAGCTCTACGCAAGATTGGCAGCCCGACTCCATCACTGGTTATCCTATGTAGTTCAGCCAAGGGCTGCCCTTATAACTTCTTCCCTCTACAGAGCCCACCACCAAGATAGTGGCTAGTAGACTTCCATGCTACCTTGTGTGTCCAATCCAGACATTCCTTGTTTTCCTTGTCTACTTTGTCAGACATAATGTGTCTCCTATTCTTCCCAGTACTGTGCTTTTTTCCTGCTTACCCTGTCTGCCCAGGATATCTTCAACAACCTTCTATAACACCTTATACTGAGCGAGTTGGCCGTGCGGTTACGATCACGCAGCTGTGAGCTTGCATTCGGGAGATAGTGGGTTCGAATCCTACAATCAGCATCCCTGAGGATGGTTTTTAGTGTTTTCCCATTTTCACACCAGGCAAATGCTGGGGCTGTGCCTTAATTAAGGCCATGGCTGCTACCTTCCCAATCCTAGCCTTTTCCCATCCCTCCATCGCCAAAAGCCTTCAATGTGTTGGTGCGACATTAAGCAGGTAGCAAATAAAACATCAAGTTGTTAGACACGAAGAGCTTCACTCTCTAACTGAAGGCTGTCTTGGCTTGGTTAATTCTTCTCTCTTTTACTTCTGCTATTAGCTCTTATTTTGTTTAATAAGTAACTAAACTGGAGCTCTGTGATGGACTGTATTGAAACTAGAGGAGTCAATAGCAAATATAGTGCTAGAAGAGTAGTGATGGAGAGATCAAGCAGGGTGGAGGGCTTTGCTACACTACCCTACCCAGAGAGATTTTGGAAAAGGAAATGGATGAAAAAGAAGAAGTAAATAAAAGAATAGAAGTAAGTAAACTCTCCGACATTATTGAGATGTTTCCCATTAGTTATATCTTAATCATCATCTCTGTAGTACACTTCTTATAACATACTCCATGCTTGGGCTAGAATATACCTAGCAACATTTGAAGATTCAAGGTGTAAATTCCGAACCAAACCATGATGATAATTATACGATAGCATGATTGTCTCGCAGTTCTTTTTCTGGAAAGTATCTCATTTCTAGTCCTGTATCAGCTATCCCAAATCAGAGCCTAGTTTTCTTTTCTCCCACAATTATGGACTGCTACGTTGGTCAAAGTGTAATAGTTGCATCATAGTCCTCCTTTCCCCCTTATCCAGTTGTTGCCAGTTGGAGCATTTAATGAACATTTCCACATTCCTCTCTCTTTCCACCATTCCTTTTCCATCATTTTGTCCCATTCCAGGTTTCTTCTTCCTGCAATCCTCTTTATTGAATCGATCCACCTTGTTCTGGGTCTCTTTCTCGCTCTTTTTCATTCGAACTTCACCTCCATCATCTGTTTTGGTGTTATTTTTCCAACCTCTTCACATGTTCATACCATCTTAGTTTACTCCTATCAATTTTCTAATTTAGGTTTTCCATTCCGATCACCTTTCTCACATCTTCGTTTCTCAATCTGCCTTTCCTTGTCTTGTACTTCTTAGGTATTTAATTTCACTGACTTGAATTCTACTCTCCTCCCTACTTGTCATTGTCTAGGTCTTAGCTGCGGAAGTCAATATGGGTGCATATTACATTTTGTACATTATCTCTTTACACTTCCTTGGTACTTCCTTATTCCAGACCAGGTTTCTTACACTCTGGTTGGATACCGTGGTTCAAATCCTGGTCACTCCATGTGAGATTTGTGCTGGACATAGCGGAGGCGGGACAGGTTTTTCTCTGGGTACTCCAGTTTTCCCTGTCATCTTTCATTCCAGCAACACTCTCCATTAACATTTCATTTCATCTGTCAGTCATTAATCATTGCCCCAGAGGAGTGCAGCCGGCACATTTCCTATCTTCACCGCTAGATGGTGGCTTCATTCATTCCATTTCTGACCCGGTCGAATGACTGGAAACAGGCTGTGTATTTTCAACATGCCTGTAAAAATCACATTATTAAACAAAGATTGACATGTTGCATTCTTGAAAGCAAATCACACTCAGATATTTAGAATATTTAACTGAGTTGATACTGGAAAGTATGGCTTCTTTCTTAACATATTTTGACAGTCATTCAAATTATAAAGCCAGGAAACTCAACTTTGGTGGAATGCAGTGCCCTGTTTCACCCATGTCCAACCTTGTATTCTGCATTAATTCGATCCCTAGGTATTTGAAACTGTCAACAGCTCTTTGATGGCAAGAGCTTTCTGTACCAAATGGTGTTCATTTCTTTTTCTGACGTGACCATACCAGCAGAGCAGGTTTTTCTCCATCTTGTCACTGATGGACACAACTTTAACACTTTGTCATGCAGTGCGACGCCCGCTGACCATCCCAACATCCGCATCTCTGTGACATGGATTCAATGGTCGTGCTTTTTCTACCTTGCCCAACATTCGGAACCGTACATGAGGGCAGGCCAGACAGTAGTTTTGTACACTTGGCCCTTTAATCTGACTGGCTTCTGCTTATGATACAGAACACCAGTAAGAGACTACCATTTCATCCAACCAACACTGATGCGGTGCGTTATATCTGCATCGATATTACCATCAGTTGTGATGACTGATCCAAGATATTTGAACTTGTGTCGGTCATCATCAGTCATTCTCCCACAAGGAAGACGGTGTTGTGGGGGCCCGCTTGCCCTGGCTGCACAAAGTTGAAGAACATATACTCTGTCTTCCTGCAACTTAATGTTAATCCATTTACCTCTAGTATTACTTGTCATCATTCCAAGACTGCCTCAACCTCCTGACATGACTCACCAACCAACCAAAACAATATCGTCTGCATAAAGTGTGGTCCTGCTTTGTCAGGTAGTTAATGGCAATGTTGAACAGTGCCGGGCTCAGTGCTGACCCCTGATGTACACCAACATCAACACAGAAACTATCCAAAACACCTGTGGTGGTTTTGACATAGTACATGGACGTAGGTACATATCTTGGATCATCTTCACATACACCTCAGGAACATTTTGTTGTTGCAGTGTTTGAAGGAATGCAAAGGCTTTCTCCAGATTGATGGCTATGATGCTTCTCAATCAAGATCTGCAGAGTGTAAATTGCTCACTTGTTGACATATCTGATATGAAACCAACACTGGTTCCAGTGGATGTTAATCAAATCCTTGGTAGCATGATTTATTTTTTGTAAATGAAGATGAGTATTAACACACTGATGACGGACCCTGAACGGAGGCTGCTACCCCAATAATTCAAGCCTCCAAAAATGAAATTACACTGCTGCACTCAAACTACTGTACCTCAAAAAGTATTCAAGATATTGACATCAAATTTGGGACATGTACTCACTAGGTTGTTTAGTTGTCTGTACAGTGTGATACCTTTCAAAGCAGTACCGTTTGTGGCTCCATTTAATAGTCTTTCAGAGCAGAGTGTAGTATGTATTCAAGTATAAAAGGATTTCTCTTTACAGCTACTCCTCATTTAGTGTTAGCCATTAATCATTAGAAATATCTAATTCACTGTTATTTGGTACCTATTATAACTGCTCTGTACATAATCAGTCACAATTATCGGTAGCCGTCGGCAACTCAATATGCCGCGCCATGTTGACATCTACACCAGAGCTCCAGGGAATAGCTCTATATATCCGACATTATTTTGTTAAACACATGAAGGTTTAAAGATAGAAAGATGCAGTGATAATTTATATTCCATGACTACACCGTTTGGAACTCCTAATCTTGCCCAAAATTTCAACAACAGTAAAGAAAATATGAGGTGCATAAAAGCAAGAATTATCGTAGCCCGTCACCTACTGTCGGCTGTCACCTATCATCAGCTAAGAAACTACAAGAATTCTCAGGGCTCATCATCCATGTGGCACATCAGACAATGAATCTGCATATAAATGTTGAAATACTTTGTCGTCACATAGGGCACGTTGTCATTGTGCAATGATTCTCGGCGCGTAAGAACACCCATGTATATATGAAGTTTCCATAGCTAGAAAGACCATACAGTTAAAAACTTATATCGACACTAAAATCTACGGTCCCTCTACTCCAAGACATGATTGAAAGGGGTTATATTCATACCGAATAGATAGCACAACATGCTACAAACAATGCCCGTATGTAAAAATGGAGATCTCCGGGGCCCGTCAACAACTGCTGGCCGCAGTCATTGTGTTAAGGCATGTGTTCTCTCTCGCACGCACGAAGGCCACTGTGCTGACCATTCAACCACACCCATCTGTCTTCATTCCCACCACTCCTCATCCACTGCCATGTTCTATTAAAAGTCCCATTATCTTACTATTCCGTACCAAACCCATCCATTGTAATGTGCATATTCCCTAGGCTCCCTTGTTTTTCATTTGTAATTCCATAGTTTGTTTGTTCATTCTTCCTTCATTTTCATTCATTCATTCATTCAATGTTGATTCATTTATTCATTCATTACATTAGCTACCTCTGTGAATCAGTGGGAGGTCCCAACATAGCAGGTTCAAACCCAGCAGAGTTAGTTGGATTTTTGAAGGGCAAAAAAAGTACATTCGACACTCCATGCCGTACGGTGCTGGCATGTAAAAGATCTCTGGTGACATACTTGGTGTATACCCAACAAAATTGATTAAAACTCAGCCTTAGATGCCCAAGAGAGATTCGGTTTACTCTACCATATAGTAGGCCTAGAGTAAAACAGAACATCAAAATTGACAAGCAGACAGCCAGATGGCATCAAATTAAAATGTCTTCACATGGTAGCTGAGGCCATACAATGATTATTTTATTATTCAATACGTTCAAACAATTTAATGAACATAGGTTTTTGTGGCTCATTATATTAAAATAAAAAAATAAATATGAGAACTGGATTAAAGCCACTTATATATTTAGCTAAGCCGAGGTTTCTGCCAAATTGCATTGGCCTTCATCAGGGCATGTGAAGGTTTGCCTCCGACAATGAGCAAAGAAATTCTTTGAAGGAATGTAGATATCACAACCATACTATCCACGGCCTCCACTAATTGGACTCAGGGATCGTCGCGCTGTTCTGTGGTGGTTGGGGGGGTACTTATTCACCGCCCTCTGTCGACAGTTTCTTGACTGCATCACGCTGTACCATAGTGGTGTTTGCAAGTATTTCTGGATTATAGGTCTCCATGTATTTGATAACTCAAAGCCGTCTTCCTTGTTGATGTTCTTCAGGTGCGGCTCTACCTCTATGGCTTCTCTTACAAGTCGAGCATAGAAGTCACATGCCTTGATGTATGCCAATGCAGTCTGGCAGAAAGCTTGGCTTTGCTAAATTTATATAAGTGGCTTTAATCCAATTCACATATTGTTCTTTATTTTATGTTCAAACTATCTTAGTCTAATTTTCTCCCTTTCATCACAATGTTTTCACCATTTCTACCTTTTCTTAAATCTCTCCCCCCACCCCTTTTACTACCACCAATATACCGAGTGGTTATAACTAAACTTTCCCTACACAACTCATGCTAGGCAGGAAATAGTACAGGTACCATATGTGGTAGGAATAATGTCCAGAGTATGTGCTCTTAAGATGTACAATGTCAACATTGTCCATTAGTACCATGACTGCCCACCAAGTGTCATTATCATACACAGGTGTCCATAGCTTGTACAGACCAGTGTGCAGTGCAGTCGGCGAACAGTCAACATTGGGAAAAAAAAAATAGGGTGTTATTCGTGAAGCTCTTTTATCAAAACAGCGCTGCAACTGCACTTCAAGAATATCACCAGATGAGAGGGCTACGAAGGGGCCTACATTAAGGACACGATGGAAAATCTTGAAGAAACTGGAGAGTTGGGTGTGACTCCGGGAAGAGACCAATGATGGTTTGCCCAACAGATGGTTGAAGAAATTGTTGTTGCTATGTCAGACAATGCTGTACGAAACCCCAGTAGTGAAGCAGTGCATGAGTTGTGTCATGACAGCTCAAACTTCCTTGACCCACTTCCATTATTTTGAAGGTGCTTCAAACCATTCTGAAATGGTGTTCCTACAAGATTCATAGTGCACAGCAGCTGATACAATGGGACAAAGAGCAATGTGTTCACTTCGCTCTTTGCTTCTTCGCAAGGGTTGAAGAATGTTGTGATTATTGGGATTCGATTATTTGGACTCGGAAGACGGCGATGAATTATGTATGTAAAGTATTTATTCATTTGTTTGTTTTGGTTTCTTCTCAGTATGTGAATTTTGGAATTGTTTGATTTGTTTGAAGTTAATATGATTTTAAGATTATTTGATTGTCATGGTAATTCTGGTGCATACTGTACCACACGCGCCACTATCTCTTAACAAAGTGAGGTGACTTACCGAAACGGCTAAGTCATAATGATAACATTTGGAAGCAGAAGGAAACACGGGTACGCTCCGGCAAGATAAATTAAATGAAACACTACATCTGAAACTGAATACCTGAAAAGTTAAAAAATAATCAAGTGCTTACCGGATGGCAGGGCCAAGAAGACCCGTACCTTGGAAGGTGACCGTTCCCTTCAGTGGTCAAAACGAAAGGACGCCCTCGCAGAGCAAGGCTCCAGCGACAACGCTTCTCTCCGGAAATTATGAAATCTTACTACAGCCAGTGAGCGTACAATGTTTTCCTTCGCCTACCAATCACATTTACTTTTATTTTCTCCAATAGGAGCGCAGAAAAAAATGGTGCTGACAAAGAACATTTAGGAAGTCTTGAGCAACTTTACAAAACCGGAAATATCCCACGCCGATGTGGCACGTGTGGTACAGTATGCACCAGAATTACCATGACAATCAAATAATCTTAAAATCATATTAACTTCAAACAAATCAAACAATTCCAAAATTCACATACTGAGGAGAAACCAAAACAAACAAATGAATAAATACTTTACATACATAATTCATCGCCGTCTTCCGAGTCCAAATAATCAAATCCCAATAATCACAACAAGTGGACCATTTTATGGAGTGACAAAGCATACTGATGCTTACGGCTGCAGTGAACACACACTACTGTACTGCTGAGTGTGGAGAGCATCTCCTCCAATCCATGTGCATGAATTGCCTTTGCATAGTGAATGTGTGACTGTGTGATGTGGGTTAATGGACATTTTCATCCTTGTAATGGTCCTAGGATGTGCAGCGTGACTGGCCAACATTACTGCGATATGCTTTGCCAACGTGTGATACCTGCCCTACAAGAGAGAGATGTATTGGATACCACTGTTTTTATGCATGATGAGGCTCAGCCACACATCAACCAACCAGTTCAAGAGATTCTTTGTAACACATTTGACAAGAAGTTAATTCTTAGCAAATCGTTTCCAAAAGCTTAGCCACTCTCGTTACCTAAACTGAATCCTTGTGATTTCTGGTTGTGGGGCTACCTAAAGGACAAGGTTTATCAAGGGAATGTTCATACAGGTGCTGATCTAAAGAGAAGCATATCAAGAGAGGTAGCAGGCATATTCACGGAAATGCTTCACACAGCCGTGCATAATGCTCGTCTACATTTTTAGACTGTTCTGAAAGGTGATAGACACCATTTTGAGCTCACTTTGCAGTCTGATGGATGATATGTCCATATCAACCAGTCATATTGCATAATATGGCAACACATTTAAAGTGCTTAATTGGACATTCTCTTCCACATGTCCTTGACAATGTCTGGATTAAGTTTCATGTTCATACAACTGCAGGTTTTCCACATGGACGTAGTTAAGTAGGGAAAATTCAATTATGACCATTTGGTATTTCTCAGAATCTCATTTTCTGCTGCCTGAATTCAATTTTAGCACTTCTTTGTCACTGGCCTGGTTTTAGTTGCATATTTCCCTTTTATGTGCATGTAATATGCCTCCTAGAATACAGGGCATTTCAAAATAAACATCAGAGTTTTAAGGCTCTGTAGTACTTATTACATTGAACTTACAATTATAAATAATATATCAAACAAAAGAGCAATTCAAACCGTTTATTCTACAAGTGCTCTTTCCTTTCCATATGCACGGGTTCCTGTGTCTAGTTACATACTTCAATTATATTAAATTATTATTATTTATATATATATATATATATATACACACATTTTTGCAACCAAAACAAGTACAGACTAGATCATCAGGCTATTCACCGAGTTCCATCGGCATTTGAAAGCACAGTGCTGGACATTGATTGTGTTGCGCTGATCTTCAGGAGCTAGCGATTCGCTTCAATCAAGCGACTCGTCTTCGATTTCTACACTATTTTGGACTTCATAGTCATTAAATTATGTTGTGACTTTGTGCCTGGCCTCTTCTCGTAAACATTTGGAGAGAGTGCCGAACTTTGCGTGTGTTGTGCTACTATTCAGAAGATCGCGCCTTAATTCATATAAGTGACTGACCTTCTACTTCTTCTAGTTTTCACTATTTAAAATTGCACAGTGCCAATCCCCATCATCTTATTTTGCCTCTTCAGCAGTTTTTGTGAAAGACTCATTCTTTAATTTCTTATTTACCTATGCATTGTTTTTTGCATTTTATTCAGCTGATGATGACCCAGATTGGGGTCGAAACCGGTACCTAATAATAATAATAATGTTATTTGCTTTACGTCCCACTAAGTACTCTTTTAACGGTTTTTGGAGATGCTGAGGTGCCAGAATTTAGTCCCACAGGAGTTCTTTTACGTGCCAGTAAATCTACCGACACGAGGCTGATGTATTTGAGCACCTTCAAATACCACCGGACTGAGCCAGGATCGAACCTGCCAAGTTGGGGTCAGAAGACCAGCGCCTCAACCGTCTGAGCCACTCAGCCCGGCAAAACCGGTACCGCTTCTGCTTATAATTAAATAGAAACATAACTCTACATTTCTTATTTATTTGTATTGAATAGGTTGAACAACATTATTTGTTATTTCAATACGGAACATCATGAAATTTTTATCTTTAAAAGTAGCTAAGTTGGCGACTGGGGAATAGAAAGCTTTTTTGTATTTTACAGTTTGCAAGGAATGAATCTGTAGTTACAGTGCACATATTAAGCTCTATTGTAATCCTCCAAGTTATAATGACATCCGTAGATGGTATCATAAGTTTGAAGGCACCAGCTGTCTTTGCAAAGGGAAGAGTGCCGCACAACCAGTAAAGGAAGCACATATTGAATGAGTGTGAGAGTCCTTCACGCGCAGCCCCGAGAAATCAGTCTGGAGCAGATCTGGTAACATTGGTGTGGAGAATTATAAAGAGGAACAATTACTCCAGACACACTAAGCAAGGTGTGAGACGAACTCGGCTATCGACTCGATATGTGCCATGTCACGAATGGTGCTCACATTGAACACTTGTAGGACAAACTGTTTGAGTTGCTCATTCACTTGATATATTATTTACAAATGTAAGCACTGGGCGAGTTGGCCGTGCAGCTGTGAGCTTGCATCCAGGAGATAGTGGATTCGAACCCCACTGTCGGCAGCCCTGAAGATGGTTTTCTGTGGTTTCCCATTTTCACACCAGGCAAATGCTGGGACTGTATCATAATTAAAGCCACGACCGCTTCTTTTCAACACCTAGGCCTTTCCTCTCCCATTGTCGCTATAAGGTCTATCTGTGTCTGTGCAGCGTAAAGCAAAATTATAAAAAACAAAACAAATATAAGCTCAATGTAATAAACACTACAGAGACTTAAAACCTCAATATTCATTTTGAAACACCCTGTATATTACTTTCAGTCTCCCTCGATACAAATTTGTTCCTTCATCATCATTGATTTCCAGTTCCATTTTTCCTGGTACTGTTCATATGCATCTTCCAATCTCTTGTATTCATGAATGTCTTGTTCTTCATGACATCATCCAGTTTCAGTTACCCTAGCTGCAATGCCAGTCTGCAAGTTTTTCATCCAACTCTCTTTCCAAGTGCACCCAGGCTGTTCTTTTTTTAATTGGCTTTACGTCGCACCGACACAGATGGGTCTTATGGCGACGATGGGGTAGGAAAGGCCTAGGAGTGGAAAGGCACAGCCTGAGCATTTGCCTGGTGCAAAAATGGCAAACCATGCAAAACCATCTTCAAGGCTGCTGACAGTGGGGTTCGAACCCACTATCTCCAAACCACGTGGCCAACTCGCCCGGTGGCTGTTCTCTTATGCTCCATCCTCATCACATGACCAAACCTGTATAGTCAGGATGTACTGAATCTTTCTACTGTAGTAGAGATTTCCTAATCGCAGCTTCCTGCTTTTCCTCCTCATTTCTTAACTTGTCCATCTTGTTCTTCTGAATAGTAGACATCAAGAACTTCATCTCTGATGCCTGCATTCTTGACAAGTCTTGAAATTCTTCCTTAAATGAATAGTAAACTGTATCCAAGCAAAACAGTCATCAGGCTGAGGTGGTGTTATTTATTGGTCTGGGATTATTTGTTCTCTATTTATAGTGCCTTCTGTACTTATAGAGCTGTCCTTTCTGTTTAGTTAACCTCCTTCACAAGTGCAGGTAGCCATCATCATCATTTTCCAGCCCCAGTTTCCTGGGTGTGATGTACAAGCTTTTGCCACTTCTCCCTGTCAGAGTATAGTTTCTGTTCCTCTATGTCTTCCCACTTGGCATTCCTCTTACTGATCTCTGATTTCACTGTGTCTATCCATCAATTCCTTGGCTTCCCAACTGGCCTCTCCCCTTTCACTTCTCTGTCAAAGTAATTCCTTGCTGTTCTCGTTCTGTCCATCCTCATAACATCTCCAAACCATTGTATCCTGTGTCTTCCTAAAAGCTCGGTAACAAACAGGTACTTTGATGCCAGCTCCTTCCTGTTTTTTTTATTTCTAATCTTGTCCTTCCTGGTCTTTTGGTTCATCATTCTGAAGAATTTTCTTTATGTTGATTGGAATTTGCTATTAGTCTTGTTATCCCTTCATAACAGTCCATATGTGAGAAATGGGATGAAGCAGGTTTAAACATGATCAATCTGTATATTTTATCCCAGGGTAGATTTCTCACTTGAAAATAAAATTGAGAAGCTTTCTGAGTCCTATTGAGTATTTCTTGGTTTACTGTGTTATCTTTTGAAATTATACTTCCAAGGTATTTGAAGTTAGAAACAGACTGCAATAGAGTTCCCTCCAGGAAAATGTTTGAATCTGTGCTTTTCCTGTTGTTAGTCATTTCAACAGTTTTTGTTTTACTGATGTTTAGTCCACATTCTTTAAACTTGCCCTTCCAAAAATTTAGTTTCTCTTGTACTTCTGCTTCATTTTCTCCCCAGATTAGAACATCATCTGCAAATATTAGAGTCTTAGGTTCTTTGCAATGTACTTTGATGGATTTTATGATCTGACCCATGACGATGAACAGCAGTGGTGACAAAGCACTTCCCTGCTGGACTCCTCTTTTGGTCTCAAAACAATCTGATTTTCCCTCCCCTACTTGGACACAGCTTAAGCACTTTGCTTATGATACGATTCATAAATAACCTAGCAAGTTGATGATGTGGTTTGGGTCATGTTGTAGCTGTCAGCTTACACCCGTGAGATAGTAGGTTTGAACCCCACTCTCAGCAGCCCTGAAGATAGTTTTCTGTAGTTTCCTGTTTTCACACCAAGCAAATGCTGGGCTTTTTCCTTTTTGTTTTTTTTAGTGGTTTAACATCATACTAACATGTCGAGGATGGGAAATTAGTGGCTATGGCTTTAATTACGATACAGTCCCAGAAAAGTATGAAAATGGGAAACCACAGAAAACCATCTAATTAACCCTCTTAGTGCCATGCCTATTTACATTGGCTATTCTAAGAATTACAGCTGTTTTACAGTCCAATTTGCAAGGTTGAAGAGGATGAACTATAATTCCCCCAGTTATTTGAACATCACATACAGTTTTGCCCAGAACGATACTGATAACGAATAATGTCAACTAAAATCTGATTTCAGGAAGGAAACATATTTTATAGGAAATTAATGTGAAGTGGTTACAGTTTTTCAGATTTGGACTTATAAACATTACCTAATAATAGGCACTCGTCTAAGGATGGTGTCTTAAAATGTCTCATGAAGGGTAGGCCTACTAATAGTCAGATGTAAAAGTGATGGAATTTTTCCTTACTTCTGCACATGACATATTGTTTTAGCTTAAGACCCAGAAGATTTTCTAGTAGCACTCCTGGAGGATTTGGATCTGTCAGATGTTGTCTGGGAGGAGAAAACTTCTTTTCTGACAGCTTCATTAACTGAGGATTTACTACATTTTAGTCTAGCCATTAATTTGCCATCAGAATTTTCCTTATACACATCACTGTCAACATCGAGTCTTGTTGCCATTTCACAAGCAAGCTAGAGACACTTTGTAAAGTATACACCACTTCATGTATTGAAACTTCCAGAACAATGCGCAGTGAAAAGCAATTGGCAATAACAGAAACTGTATGACTTTTGTCCCTCAACAACCAACTTTCACTCACATCATCTAAACAATACTCAGTAATTACTGTTTAATTAGGCACTTGTAACAAGAACACAATCACATTCCCAGAAATTTTAGCTAAAGCCAGGAGGAGCACAGTCATGCTTCTTGGCACTCTAAGGGTTAAAGCCACTGTCCCTTCTTTTTCCTATTCTTGCAGTATCAGAAACCTTTGATCTACTGTTGTGACATTGAATCACTAGCAAATAGTGAATACCATAAGCATTTTCTCAGGTAGTACAAAGTATTCCTTATATGGAATGTTGTAGTTGCGTGCAAACACAAGTTGGCAGGACAAGTTGGTTCAAAATAACTAGTGGGCTGAGACAGGGAAGTGTTCTATCACCAATCCTGTTTACAATAGTAATGGATGACATCATGAGAACAGCAAAAGCAGCATATGGAGGAAGAGAAATGAACATGATGTTATTTGCAGATGATATTGTGATTTGGGGAGAAGACGACAGGAAGGTTCAAGAACAGTTGAATGTGGTGAATGGGAAGATTGAAGAATGTGGATTGAAAATAAGTGTAGAAAAGAGTAAAACTCTTGTTATGACTAGAGGGGAGAAAGAAGGGAAAGGTCAGATTAGACTTGCAGACAAGCCCCTGGAAGTAGTGGAAACGTTTAAATACCTGGGGAGTGAATTAATGGAGAATGCTCGACTGGATGCTGAGATTAGTAAAAGGATTCAAGCTGGAAGTTGTTTCTATCATAGTGTAAGATACATGTTATGGGACAAAGATGTGCCAATGGAAGCAAAGGATACTATGTACAAGATGTATTACGTACCCATAACAACTTACGGAGCAGAAACTTGGACAATGACAAAGAAGGATGAGAGTCGAATACAGGCAGCTGAAATGAAGTTCTTGAGGAGTATGATACAGAAGAGTAGAAGAGACAAAATAAGGAATGAGAAAATCCGGGAAGAAATTGGAGTGGAAAAAATGAATGATAGAATAGAGAAGAGCCGACTAAGATGGTTTGGGCACATAAAGTGAATGAGCGACGAAAGAATGCCAAAAAAGGTGATGGAAATGCAAATTCAAGGAAGGAGAGGCCGTGGACGACCTCGATTGAGATGGAAGGATACCATCCAACGCAGCATTATAGAAAGAAACCTGGACTGGGACACAGTGTTGGAGGAGGAGTGGTGGAAAGACCGAAGAAAGTGGAGAGGAACCATATTTGCCCCTACCCGGCTACAGCTGGATAAAGGGAAATGATGATGATGATGATGATGATGAGTACAAAGTATCCGTGAAATTTTAATGGCCGCTGAATAGCTAAACAGGCTGGACTTCAAAGTAGAAGTTTATACTGTTTGCAAATGACAACACTGGCATAAATACAATTTTCACAAATGGCAGAGGTATCCCTAACGAAAGAAATAGACTAGCTGCTTTACCCAGAAAGGAAGGTTCACTAGCGACATCTGACAGGTGGTTGTTTTGAAATTATAGCTAAGACAAATCCTGAATGTTGAAAATATAAATATTTTTCAGTGATATGTGAATCGTTCAAAGCTTCATGCTATTGGAGCTGCCATTGTAAAGCTACCATTTAGGCATTTAGCAACACTGACATAAAAGACATTTGCACAGATGGGTATCCATAAGCTGCACTAACTGAGTAAAAACTACAGAAGGAACTAAATTAACAGTTTTGTTGGGAGGGAGGAGATTTTGATAACACTACATCATGTGACTGCTTTCAAAGCAAATTCTTGTGTAGGAGAGTAGCGTGGACGATGTGGCCCTGAGAGCTTACAATCATAGTCCAATTACAATTACACTCAAGCTCAAAGCTTAATATCCCCATCCAACGGACGAATCATCACCAATAGTGTCATATGCCTTCACTCGATGTGAACACTGTCGAGAGGTTTAGATTGAATTGAGGCTTTTAGCATGCAATCTAGTGATTAGAAATAGTATACCACCATCTCTCCTCTCCTATCACTCAACAATCTGATGGTGAAAATTTGTCCCACCAATGTGACTCGTACCGATCTCTCTCTTTCCCAGCATTTATCCCAAAGTATGGGGTCCGCTGTTTTGCTACATCTCCTTCATTTCGTCCTGTTGCTGACATCCTCAGGTTTCAAACCAACGTTGTGCATGTCGCCCTTGATATTGTCAGTCCACCGCTTTAAAGGCCTTCCACATGGTCCTATTCCGCCCGGATTAACTTGGAGAGCTGTTTTAACAACTGAGCCATCCTTCCCTCTCATAATATGACCGTACCAGCAGAGACGCGCTTCCCTCACTTTCTCCACAATTGGAGCGACGCCAAGCCTTTATCGAACATCTTTATTTCTTATGTGGTCACATCAAGTCAGTCCAAGAGTCCATCGAAGCATCTTCCTTTCCATTGTATGAAGAGTCTGCTCTTGCTTTTTTGTCATTGGACGATACTCTGCCCCGTAAATAGCTGCTGGGCGTACCACGGTCTTGTAAATTTTTGCCTTTAGATGGTCAGGCATCTTTTTATCGCAGAGGACTCCGGTGACTTGTCTCCACTTGAGCCAGGCTGCATTTACCCGCGCTCGGGTATCAAAAGTGGCATCACAGTTCGAAGTGACAACTGACCCTAGGTATTTAAAATGCATGGTTTTCAACAAGTCTTGATTATTGATCCTTATGGTCCCACTAGTTTGGGGGCCACATTCTAGGTATTCCCTTTTGTGTGTGTTGAGGCGCAGACCATTCACAGCTAATTTGTCATTCCAAGTTTGTGTCGGGTGTTGGAGTCCAAGGCATGTTTGTTGGCCAAGTACCACATAATCCGCATAAAGAAGGGTCAAGGGATGCGATGTCTGTATGTCAGCCATTGCTGTATCCAAGTAGAGGATAAATAATAATGGTGATAGAACTGAGCCCTGATGTACACCCACGGTGATATCAAAAGGCGAAGAGATTCCAGCTGCACTCCGGACCACACTAGTTGTATTGTGATGTATAGGTTGGAGCCAGCTTACATAGAATTTCAGGGGCTGTACCTTAATTAAGGCCACGGCCGCTTCCTTCCCACTCCTAGCCCTTCCCTGTCCCATCGTCGCCATAAGACCTATCCATGTCGGTGCGACGTAAAGCAACTAGCTAGAATTTCAGGTCATGTGGGACTCGATCAAATGCTTTTTCTAGGTCCAGAAATGCCATGTGTACACTCTTCTGCATCTCCCTATGTTAGACTGATGGTGCTGCAGCCCTTAACAAATCCACACTGGTTGGACATTACTGTGACAATGTTTCTGAGCCTGTTGTCCAGCACTCGTTCGAATATCTTCAGTGTATGGCAGAGGAGTCAAATAGGGCAGTCGCTCACGTCTCCTTTACCCTTCCATATTGGAACTGTCCTGCCAGTTACCGGTTAACTACAATGTTAGATCATTAAAGACTTAATGCCTGAAAGATCACGCCTACCAGGTTAGCTGGTGAATTGCTGGAAGATTTTGATTGCATTAAAACATGTAACTGCTATCAATGCAATTTCTTTTTTATATAAAAGAGAGCTTATGGTTACAATCCAGCTTTTTTCTTCCTCTTTTTCTTGTAGTACTGTCTTCTGACAGGAGGTTGGTGACCATTGTAGAGTAAATTTTCGAATTTTGTATTTCTCGCATCAGAATTGCCATATTGTGAATATCAAATCACTGTCAGAGTTTCTGCATCTCTGCTCATGTTTTCCTTCCATTTTGCCTTTTCCATTTGCTGTGTTTGTATTGTTATTTCTGAAGATACGACCAAATAAAATACACTACTTTCCTGCCTTTGTTTATGGTTAAAACTTCACATGATTTTCCAGCACAATCTTTGTTGGCCATGTGATCTACTGATTGAATCTTGAACATCCTGTAATACAGGTAGACTTTGTTATATGCGATAGTTACGTTCCGCATAATTGCCGCGCTTTCTGAATTTGCGTAAATTGAGAGTCATTTTATATGTTAAATATAGGTTTATATTTCTGTTTCCTCACATATTAAGTTTAAAATAGCAGAGATTCTTAGTATATTTACAAAAAATAACCATTATCATGTTTCTGAAAAGAATTTTAAAGCAAACTTTCTACACTTAAAAACTTAACACTAGAAATACACAATAATAAATTAAACTCTGCATTCAAGCTCTTGGCTTTAGCTTGAATAGCAGCTCCAGAGAGAGTTATGTGTTGCTGGTTGTGATGCTCAATCCAATCCATTCTTTACATTGCTTCTGAGTAGATTTGGTCACTCCAGTCACACTTAAATCAGTAGAAGATTGAGCAGTTTTTCAAACTGATTCCGCATTGTCATGAATAGTTCTCACAGTGGATTCACTTGGTCCCAAAGCATGCTGAATGTCAACAATACGCTCACCTTTCTCATAGCGATCCAAAACTTCTAACTTTGTTCCTAACGAATACAACTTTGGTACACGGTCCTTTCAGTCGACAGGCACACTTTCTTTCCTTTTACTCGGCGTTTTAAATATGAAACCTGTCAAGTGCAACTTTACAGCTCTACTGACCGGAACTGACGATTCACATCTCGACAAAGACGACAGAAGATGCGCGTAGAGATGCGTTTGATGCGTGACGTAGTGTACATTACAGAATTCGGCACGCATGTCTGTATCCCCCTTAAGGCATTATAGCTTCCATGTACTGTTAACAGATGACAGCACTAGACTTAAAACCAAAATTGCGTATATGCAAAATCGCGAATAATGGGTTTTACCTTTATATCCACATTTCAAAGGATTGCAGTTAAGTAATTGACAAAGTCAAAAATCAGTACCAGCAATCCTTCTGATGGTCTGATAGGATTTCCCTTCAACAGGTTTCTATTCAGAGGTAACAGATGCACACAAGATTTTAATTTAAGAAGCACATTTCTTGCAAGCTGATTCTGGCTTCGATTTCTACATTGGAAACCCTTTCTTATGTTAGCTATCCTTCTAGGAACTCAAAAGCCGAGCAAGCGGCTGAGTGGTTTGAGTCACATACCTACCAGCTTGCATTCGGGAGATATTGGATTTGAATCCCACAGTCGGCAGCCCTGAAGATGGTTTTCTTTGGTTTCCTATTTTCTCACAAGGCAAATGCTGGGGCTGTATCTTAATTAAGGCCACGGCCATTCACTTTCCACTCTTAGCCTTTTCCCATCCCATCGTCGTCATAAGACCTATTTGTGTCAGAAAGCGGATTGTAAAAAAAAAAAACTTGAAATGCAACACTTTTTCAATACAGTCAGTACATAAATATCTGTCCCTTCATTACTGCATGCTGAGCTTCTGGCTGTCGATGAAGCAGTGGAGTTTGTATTCTTTTATTCTAAAGCTAATGTCCTCTTTGTACTTTCCTGTGCACTCTGTCAACCTCCCAAGAGCTATGAACTTGGAAGTCTGGATTGGTGACCACAAGGCTGTATTTCCTTGTTTATTTCCTTGGCTTGTTCTCTAATTAGGTCTCTTGTTTGCTCACCCTGACATACTTCTTTGATTTCTTCCTTAATATTTTTTAATTCTTCCCGTCCGATTGCACCAACTGGTCCAGGCCCCGGGTTTAGCTCAACTCCACCAATTTCCAATAAGATGCGGCTGCCAACAAGGTTACCAATACACCCATTTGCTGCCCATTTTTCATCTGTCCTCTCACTTTATCACATTTCACTCATCCATTCCACCTTCCTATAGCTGCCCTGTACTGCACTAGTGAATCGCCCATATTCAGCACTCTACTCAGCACATCCGCTCACTCCACTGGACTGATTAATGAAATTAGAAAATACCTGAAAAAGAAATACAACATTCAATTCAAAACAGAATGATGTTTCATTGTTGAAAGAACGTCATTAAATTCCATCAAACTGAGAAAGTTGTCCGTGCAGTTAAGGGCACGCTTGCATTATGGAGAGTGCTTGTGCTGATTACTGTTTTAAGAGGAAGTACAACTAGGCAACCATCCTCTATATAACACTAATCAGAGAGAAAAAATGGAAGGGATCCAACACTTCAAAAATGAAGGTATCGGCCAAAGAAAAGGGCCATGAAGGGCATGAAAATTAAAGACTCCCTAGGCCTCGAATGCTCTAATATCACTGGGGTCGGAAAAGAATAAGAGTTGACCAAGGGAGGTCGGATAGGATAGATGAAAGTGAGGAGCCTGACACAAGTAAGTGGAAGCAGTGCCAAAATTCAGCTGAGGGCCCCGTGGTCACCAGCCCATGCTCCCAAGTTAAGAGACCCCATTCTGGAGATAGTGGGTTTGAACCCCACCGTTAGCAGCCCTGCTTATAGTTTTCTGTGGTTTCCCATTTTAACAGCAATGGACTGTACCTTAATTAAGGACATGGCCGCTTCCTTCCCATTCCTAGCTCTTTCCCATCATTTCCATAAGACCTATCTGTGTCGGTACAACGTAAAGCAAATTTTGTAAAAAAAAAAAAATTCAAAAACCACATCAGATTCTATCATATCACACTTTTAGCTCATTATTTTATCAATTTGTTTACTAGCGAATCGACCACTTAGGATCATGCTACATTTCTTTCTCTTTGTGTGGAGTTTCTTCTGTGTCCAATACTCCCTAGCTGCTTCCGTTGTCAATCAATCAATCAATCAATCAATCAATCAATCAATCAATCAATCAATACTGATCTGCATTTAGGGCAGTCGCCCAAGTGGCCGATTCCCTATCTGTTGTTTTCGTAGCCTTTTCTTAAATGTTTTCAAAGAAATTGGAAATTTATTGAACATTTCCCTTGGTAAGTTATTCCAATCTCTAACTCCCCTTCCTGTAAATGAAATAAATGTTCTTCTATCCAGGCTCTTCCGGTTTTCATAGTTCGTCCTTTGGCTTGAATCCATACCAGATTTTTCACTGTGTTCCTAAATTTATTTATTTCCGATATTTCAACCCCCAAGATGTTTAACTTTCCCATGTTTCCTTAATCCATGCTGTGGTAATCAAATATCATTTTGGTGAGTCTGTTTCCGTTCATTCTATACAAATGTCCTAGAAATGCCAACGTCATCCTCTTCATGGTCTCCTAGATTCTCTCTGCCTTCTGGTAAACTACTTAGTTGCTTCGAAGATTCCATCCACCTTAAGTCGGTAAAGTGCACCTAATTCTTCTCAGGACTCTTATTTGTAGCTTCTGTTTTAATCACCATGTTGTATTGTTTAAATTGGCTTATTTCCTTTTGTTTGTTTTACAATTTACGTTACGTTGCACCAACACACAGGGCTTATGACGATGATGCGATAGGAAAGAGATGGGAGTGAGAAGGACGCGACTGTAACCTTAATTTGCCTGGTGTGAAAATGAGAAACAACGGAAAAGCATCTTCAGGGCTGCTGACAGTGGGGTTTGTACCCACTATCTCCCCAATGCAAGTTGACAGTTGCGTGACCCAAACCACGCAACCACTTAATTGGTGGTATTATTATTATTAAAGAATTGATGAATATGTGTAAAACATTTATTTTAAAATTCCATGTCCATCTTCTGTGAAAAGATTTGAACTTATTTTAACGATGGACTCATATCGTTCTTCCTCTCTCATCATTGGTCAAGAATGGACTATAACAAAGTATTAGGTTTGCAAGACCTAGGGTGAACACAGTGTTCGTGACCCTATACATACTTTTGCCAATGTCCTCATTCTTCAAGGGTCGGACCTTTTCCAATTTATCCTCTGATCAGTGTTAAGAGAGGATAGTTGCATATTTGTTCTTGCTATTAAAACAATATAATCTTTCCTATCTGACTTTGCTTTGACAGTATGTGTTCTGTTCCGGCTGCGATAGTTTATGATTTTTTTTTTTTTTTTTTTGCTAGGCGCTTTATGTCGCACTGACACAGATAGGTCTTATGGCGACGATGGGATAGGAAAGGCCTAGGAGTTGGAAGGAAGTGGCCGTGGCCTTAATTAAGGTACAGCCCCAGCATTTGCCTGGTGTGAAAATGGGAAACCATTTTCAGGGCTGCCGATAGTGGGATTCGAACCTACTATCTCCCGGATGCAAGCTCACAGCCACGTGCCTCTACACGCACGGCCAACTCGCCCGGTAGTATATGATTTGCAACAGATGCAAATTTAATGGGTATTATTATTACTACTATTATTATTAACCACACTGGACCACTTGAGTCGTTCCATGTTCACTTTCTCGTTGGTTCTTGTGATCTGTTCAGTACTTTTTCATTTGTTCTGATCATAATTTTCTCAATTTGTCTGGTTTTTATGTGTCATAAACGGATACTATTCATTTATATACTCGATTTAAAATAAAATAATTTGACTGTACATAAGTTATAGACTTGCCTTCTTTTATTTATAATCTGTTTTAAGTTGCACCAACACAAACAGGTCTTCTTTTTTTTTTTTCAAGTTACTTTACGTCATCGCACCAACACAGATAGGTCTTATGGCGACGATGAGACAGGAAAGGGCTATGAGGGGGAAGGAAGTGGCCGTGGCTTTAATTAAGATACAGCCCCAGCATTTTCCTGGTGTGAAAATGGGAAACCACCGAAAACCATTTTCAGGGCTGCCAACAGTGGGGTTCGAACCCACTATCTTTCGAATACTGGATACTGGCCGCACTTAAGCGACTGCAGCTATTAAGCTCGGTACAGATAAGTCTTATGGCAACGATGAGATAGGAGAGCACTAGGAGTGGGAAGGAAGTGGCCGTCGCCTTAATTAAGGTTCAGAAAATGGGAAACTACAGAAAACCATCTTCAGGGCTCCCGACAGTGGGATTCAAACTCACTGTCTCTCGAATGCAACCTGATAGCTACGTAACGCAAACTGCACAGCCACCTGCTTAGTACTTGCCTTTCTTTCTCCAACTTCTGTACTGCATCTTGTCTGTCACTTTCCTCCTTTAGCAACCATTTCCAATCAGGCAATCAGTCTTCTGTCTGCTTTGTACTCTGTACATAAGTTTTAAAAATAGTTCAGTTTCTGAACATCATATTTTGTAAAATTATTCTTAAAATTTCCTCTTTTAAAGAAATAAGACACTATTTGTAATGGATATGTTGTGAAAGATAATTGAAATATGATCCTCGCCTTGTCCCCTTCAATGTGTTCTGAATCTGCCTTAAGGAGTCATACTTACACATCTTTCCTGGCTCTTCTCATTATTTTGGCAGTGCCTTCATTCTTTGAAGTCTCAGAACTGTTCTTCTTGTGATTAGTGGTAGGTGGGTATGATTATTTTGTATTTCCCCTCAAAACAACAGTCACCGTCACAACCACTGTCCGTGTCCGTGATTGTGCTGTTTTCTTGATAAGACTTATGTAGAACTAAATGCAATTTAGATTCAAGGTTTAATTATGAGAGGAAATGTTTCTTACCTTAGGTACTGTAAGAGCATGTTTAACTGTATAGTTGAAAACGTATTTATAGTTTTTTTTTTTGCTAGGGGCTTTACGTCGCACCGACACAGATAGGTCTTACGGCGACGATGGGATAGGAAAGGCCTAGGAGTTGGAAGGAAGCGGCCGTGGCCTTAATTAAGGTACAGCCCCAGCATTTGCCTGGTGTGAAAATGGGAAACCACAGAAAACCATCTTCAGGGCTGCCGATAGTGGGATTCGAACCTACTATCTCCCGGATGCAAGCTCACAGCCGCGCGCCTCTACGCGCACGGCCAACTCGCCCGGTCGTATTTATAGTAGAATGGTGCACCAGATCATCAAAATCCCCTCATTTTGGCGGATAACATAGTAATATAGCATCCCAGTTCTAGACCTTGTATTTTCATGTTTTCATTTTGTCCTTGTCACTTTTCCCTCTCTTCCTATTTTGATCTGTCATCATCATCGTAATATTCCAACTGCAGTTTCCGAGACATGGTGTACAGGCACTTGCCACTTCTTCTTGTCAAAGTATACTTTCGTTCCTCTGTTTCCTCCCACTTGACATTCCTCTTGCTGGTCTCCGATTTCATTGCGTCTTTGCATCAATTCCTTGACTTCCCTACTGACCTCTCCCCTTTTGCTTCTCTGTCAAAGTAATTCCTTGCTGTTCTCATTCTGTCCATCCTCATAATATGTCCAAACCGTTGTAGCTTGCGTCTTCCTTAAAGCTTGGTTACAGATATTTTGATGCCAGCCTCCTTCCTGTTTTGCTTTATTTCTAATCTTGTCCTTCCTGGTCTTTTGGTTTGTTGTTCTGATTAATTTCCTTTCTGTTGACTGATTTTACTATTAGCCTTGTTATGCTGGGCACATGTTTTGAGTCCATAGGTGATAATTGGAATGAAGTAGGAATGAAACAGGGTCAGTTTTGCTTTCTGGGGTATTTTACCATCCCAAGGTAAATAATTCACTTGAAAATAAAATTGAGATGCTTTCTGAGTCCTGTTATGTATTTCTTATCCTTTGAAATGATACTTCCAAGGTGTTTGAAGTTAGAAACAGATTGTAACAGAGTTCCCTCCAGGAAAATGTTTGAATCTGTGCCTTGATAGTCATTTCAACAGTTTTTTTAAAAATGATGTTTAGTCCATATTCCAAAGATTTAGTTTCTCCTGTACTTCTGCTTCAGTTTCTCCCCAAATCAGAACATCATCTGCAAATATTAGAGTGTTAGGCTCTTTGCAATGTTCTTTGATGGATTTTATGATCCAGTCCATGACAATGATGAATAGGAATGGTGACAAGACACTTCCCTGTCACTATGTTTATCCTTCTTAACTTCCTCTCCTTAATATATAATTCCTATAAATTGTCTGTATACTTCTTTTCTGTGCATAGTTAAAGGAAGCTGAAATAAGAAGTTTCACATAATTTATCTCAATGAGATATATATTCTGATACATCATCATCATCCAAGCAGGTCAAATAGCTTGTTAATATTTCAGCCTATTTATTAGCTGGGCATCCAGTAGAACAACATACTGTGAGCTGGTATTTTAAGATTTACTTTGGGATTCTTTCCCTGCCCATTCTCTTGACATAATCCTTCCAGTTCTTCTAGAGCCTTCCTGGGCATTTTAATATGCGTTCTGCCTTCAATTCTTTCATCACCTCCTTGTTCCTCTTGTGGTCTGATCATGTGTATCCTGCTGTATGTCTCATAAATCTCAACTCAGCAGCGATGATTCTGGTTTCATCTCGTTTCCCGATAGTGCATACTTCATTGCCACATGAAAGGACTGGTACAGCTAGTGTTCTGTAAATGTGTGTGATCTTGTGTTTCTCTGGAGTGAAGACTGTTTTATTACAGAGTTGACAGTAGGCATACACATTTTAAAAAATGTAAAAACATGGCGCAGCAGCCACAGTCTAACAAGCGACTGCTGCTCAGCCCGAAGGCCTGCATATTATGAGGTGTCATGAGGTCAGCATGATGAATCCTCTTGGCCATTATTCTTGGCTTCCTAGATTGGGGCCGCTATCTCGCCATCAGGTAGATCCTCAATTGTAATCAAGTAGGTTGAGTTTACCTTGAACCAGCCCTCTGATCTTGGTAAACATCTCTGACCTGGCTGGGAATCAAACCTGGGGCCTAGGGGTAAAGAGGTAGGCACGCTACACCAGGGCCAGTAGGCCTGCACATGGTTCTGTAAAATATTGCATATTGAACTCGACATGTTCTGATACACTAGTGCAAACTATACATATTTTGTAAGAGGCTAAAATAAATAGGAAAATCTAAAAATATATTTAAACTTGTGATATAATAAAATTAATAACCAACCAACAAGTTATGGACATCATTTGCAAAATTAGCCCTAATGATTTCTTCTAAATTGCAAGTACTAAAATGTATTAAATTAATTCATATTATTGGATTTGTGCAATTTGTTCTTTATCTTGGGATTTGTGATGTGTAAAAATTAAATTGTTATTGAATGTACCATAGTTCTTAAATAGTAAAGTACCGTTACTAGTACTTTATTTTTTTCTTTTCAAAATTTCATGACATGGTTTTATGACCATGCAGTGGTTCATCGATCGAAGACAAAGTTATGTTCTGGAAAGTGCGTCAGATGACCTTACGCTTGAGTGTGTCGTGTCATCTACCCTCTCTCATCTCTGTCCTTGACAGGCCCTGTTGCATTGCATGACAAGGCTGGAAGAAATGAATGATTGAGCAACTGAACCTGGAAAAACAAATGCATGTATGAATGAATGAGTGAATGAATATGCTAGCAAGTATAACTGAATCTTATAATTCATTCTAAAGATATATAAAAGGTCTGGCCTAAATTTTCCTTAAATACTAAACATTAGAGTCTGCAGTTAATTGCATTTTTAAAAGTTTGCGCAGACTCTTGGGCACAGAAATACTTCTATTAAGTGGTCATAATATGTAGGAAAAATAGTTGTAGTATCACTGGTGTCATTCCTTTTACAGATAAGAAGACTCTAAAAGACTTAATAGAAACTAAAATATGATAGTTTGATCCTAGGCTCTAACTGAATGCTGGAATTATTAACAAATCTAACTTCAGAGCCTTTTTCTCAGTTCTTGCAGTTATTCTTTACAGTTGGACTTAAAATAACATGAGCAGTGCTTAGTATGTTGTGCAAGATAGCAAGGTGATTATTCTTTGAGAGGGGACCCATGTTTAGAAATGAATGGTTTTTGCACTGGGTGGTGGGACTTGCTTGAAGTATGATGAAAGGCATAAGTTGCCAACGTAATGCATCACATCTTACATTGAATTACAAAAGAGGTTCTAACTGTCATCCTTCAACTTGATTATAGAACCTACATGGGCTCTGGAGAAATAGGCGCACACATGATCAGAGATGTGTGGTTGTGGGCTCAGTACTTCAACTGGAGTGTGGATTTGGTGATAAGGTCTTCCTTGGTGATACAGAAGTCTTGTACACCATACGATTGATAGAACCTCAGGTAAAAAAAAGAAGTCGAGAGGTATAAGATTCTGATGCCCCACAGAGCCCAAACAATATATTTCTAGACAAAAGAGTCAGGCACTTTTTTTTTTTTTGAATCACCCAATATAAACTGTACAACCATAACACAAGTTGTCAGGCAGTATACACAACTATGCAGAGATGATAATCAGGATGTCCTTGGCACTATGAAAGATGCAATAACAGCAGAAATCTATATGTTTATTTATAAAGACCCTCTGTAAATTTCCTTGCAAGATCTTTAATGAAGTATTTCTGGACTCATAATAATACAAAATCTTTCCCCATTCAGTACGGATATGCTTTAGCCTCTTTTTGAAATTAGCCACTTCATGATAAGAAAGCCCGCTTTACAAAGCATTTGCATATGGTAAAAATAAACATTATCTTTAGCATCTGTGCAGTATTTACAATCAGTTCCTGTACAGCAGACCTAATTCATGTTGAAATAAACAAGATTTGTAGTACCGATCACAAAAACACAGACGGTTCACAAAATGTTCAGAAGCATCTCAACACTTTATATATTTTAAAATACTCGTACTGAAACTAAAACATCCATAACAATTAATTAGTCTGTAAAATTCTGTTGTACAAAGCAATGACTTAACACTTCTACAAAGTTACAGCAAAAAACAGCTATGAATATGTGTACAAAATTTACAGTTACTTGTTAATTAAACTTAAAAATCTGTTAGACTAGAACATCATGATTTTCTTGTAGGGTGCAAAAAAGTATATCCTTAAATTTTCAATAAACATTTAAACTTGCAAAGTACAGTAGTCCAAAAATTGCAAGAATTTACTGAAAATTTAAAATGCTTCTGGAAGTTTTGAAAACAAAATAATTGGTATTCTGTGTACAGTTCAAGAAGTAAAGACTGTCAGCAAACCTGTATAAAACTTAAAAAAACAAAGTTTCACTGAAGCATCACTTAAGTAGTTATAACTTATTTTATCACAGAAGGGGCTAGTTTCTTTAGGATGGTATAAGACACACTGAAGACTCTCTCACCCATTCTTACACATACATGCACACAGTCTTACTGAACTTGTATAGAAGTTTTCTTTTTTTTTTTTTTTTTTAATTTTGTGCTTATCTTCTGTACAAGGTATCCTTAATCCTAGAACTCTAGTGCTTTTTATATTTACTGGCATTCATCACTTTTATAAAGTGATATTATATTTATTATACACTTAATCTAGGCAGGGCCTATTGGATAATAAATTATATTACTATATATAGGCTAGATTAATAAACTGTTTGTTAACTATTTATGATACAAGGGTTGTGTAAGCCTACTTCATGGGAGAAATTATGCATTTCACATGATGAGTCTCCTAAAGGTAAACCATAATTTATAATCAAGTTTCATCATGTTGAACAAAATCACGATTTGAGTAGAGATGGTTTCTTGAGGTGAGAATTTCCTTTATAATGGCACATTAACAAGTTGCTGAATTAGGTATCGTCTGAAATAAGTCAGATGAAAAACCGGTATGGTTTCAGACCTCATAGGACCTCTCAGGACCAGATTTTCAGTACCATCAAGTAACTGAAAAATGCTATGTGAGAAATAGACTTATATTTATGTTTGATAGATCTTTAGAAGGCATATGACAGATTACCACGGAAAAAGATGTTAACCATGCTGAGAAATTATGGGATTATATAAGGCCCAGTTTCTTCAATGAATGTTACGTGTTAACACTGCTGTTAAGTAGACTTAACACAATTTAACAAAATGACCACCTAATCAAGAATTGTTAACACTAACAAATTGTTAACACTTGTGTTAAATTAACATGACACCAGCTCTGTGCTAAACCTCTTAACAGCTGTTAACATTTCAAAATGACAGCATCTAGAAGATGTACCAAGTATGAAGCTATACTGCTCTATGAAAACTATCTATAAACAGAACAAGGCAAAGGATGGCCCACATTAAGGAAAAAATACCTTTTTAGAGTTATCAGAAGAAAGTTTTCTACTAAGATAGGTACCTAATTAGCAAAGCCATAATGAACAAAATACTAGAAGAAATTGAAAATAAGTTAGAGTTTCCCACACATTGCAAATTATTTATTAGTGTCTCCAGTGTAGAAGTAGCTTATAGTTCTTAGATATTATGCTTCAGACTCTTTTCATATAATTGTACGCGACTACGCTCATGTGCAAGACTAGTGTGTTTAGAATTGTGGTAAGAGTTTCTGCTGCATTGGCATTACGTTCTCCACAGTAAAAGAATGCCCGAAAATCATTCAAGATGTATATCAATTATCACATTTTCCCGATGTTGTAGGAAACTTAGATTGCACTCATATAAAAATATATTGAATTTTGTGATATAATCATCCATTCTTTTATTTTTCAAGCACACCCGCATACTTTCAGATTAAATCCATAATAATGTTTGTTGTGTATTCAGTATAACAACGCTTCGTTTGCATGTTTACATCTTCCAAGTCTCCCCCTAAGCATAACCTATCATAATATCAACCGTGTGTTACAAAATACAATTCCAATATACCACTCTGGGCGCCTTAATGTAAAGAAATCACACTTACTCAGTGTTGCCAACTAATAATTTGTTTCCCCGTCATGCACACAGCCAAAAATCTGTCAAAATAAAAAGAATAAGGTTACCTACCCGGTAATTCTAGTTCCAAATAAAAGGAAAGTGTAAACATCTTTACTTACAGTAATCGATTGAAACAGTAATCCATCACATTATTGTTATCACAATCATCTGCCTCTAATTCTGTAGTTGAGATGGTGGATTAGGCTGCCAACGTGCCAGTTCACTTGAGAAGATTTCATGACAGCATTTCACTTTTAAGTTTGTTTCTGATGGAGGTTTTCACATTATTGAGCATATTGAAAGCGGTATAATTCGTAAAAATTTCCGTCAGAAAATCCATCGTCCGTCAAAGCCATACTTTCCCATCACTTTTGATTGAAATTCCGTCAGGTTGGCAACTGCTAAAGACATTCAGAAATCTCATGGAAATGTGTTAATTTGTCTTTAACGATTGTTTCGAAACAATGTTGTAAATGTGTTTGCGAAACAATTAATAACATTTAACTAAAATGTAACACAGAATTGAAGAAACGGGCCATAATGGTAGATTATTACAGGCAATCAAAGGCATTTATTGTCGCACACTTTTTAGTGATAGTTCTTTGTACTGGGTTGAGGAGTAAGGAGGGAGCACTGCCAGTTCTGGTAATACTGCCAACTGAATGGAAATGAAATCTGAATTGAATCGATATGATCGATCGATATGAATTTTCTAAATCTTACTACACTGCCTGCTGATCTGCATCCGATGGCTGCTTATACTGCCTGCTCATTCCGTATTCAAACGTGTAACATGACTTATAAACAATCTGCCGCTAGATCGCAGCACCAGACGTACCCAGTTATCGCGTGAATACAGCTAGATAAGTTTTATATAGTCTGGAGCAGACTTGCAGATTTCTTGCAGTACGGTAGAACTGCCTCAACAAATTTCTGTAACCCCATAATTAGGCCAATAAATCGTTGCTGAGGATAGTGCAGGCCTCCTCTATTAGACTGTCTGATTAAGTTCATCAATGGGGATGCTTTAACTGAGGTGGAAATGTTACTCAAGTACGTGCTGCATTGTTTTTTCTTCGATTACAGGCACTAAATAACCACACACTAATGCATGGGAAGCAGTTTCCAAAGTGACATACACTGACTCAGGGGGCTCACGAACATCTTCCAGTAAATCAAGTACATACTCAGCGGGCATCACTGGTTCTGTTTCGTCAAGTCCGGGAGAGGATACTGAGGCAGAAAATTTTGAATTTTGCTTGTGGATAACGTTAGCACCATCGGTGGACATTAAAATACTGGATTTCAGAATTCTCTTTATGGAATTCTGAGTAGCCTGGGAGTCATTCATGTCATTGCACCCTTCTCCCATTCTTATAGAACTAAACATGGCTTCAACGGGATCTCCTGAAAAAGACCGTGTCATGGAATGAAATACCACAGCATTCTGGTTTCCCTTTCTTTGATTTGCAGAATGGCACACAGCAGTACACCATTTTCACTGTAAACAAGTACAGTACTACTACTACTACCCTATTTCCCGCTATTTCATTCCGACAGTTCAGGAGCCGGTTGGTGCTGCCATCTGCTGTGGGTATTTGTTAACGGAGCGTTTCATTTAGTGCCATGTTAAAATGTTGTAATGAGCAGGCAGTATAAGCAGCCATCGGATGCAGATCGAGCAGGCAGTGTCTTACTATCTTACGCCAACAACTGTGTCACACACACAATATATATAATACTATATGACATTTCTCGATGTGAAACGTGTTCCTAGCATGAATTCTATAGTTTGTCTTTGCTGTGTAAACAAGAATAGTACGAGTACGTAAAGTGTGTACGCTAGATGTCGCACAGCGATCATACGCGATTCTTAGTTTGTGTTTCAAAGGTTGCCAATATGAATCTCGAAGATAATCGAAGTCGACCGATTCAGCACTAGAGTGTCCATCTATCACTAAAAAGTGCGCGTACAATATGTTGGTTACAGTATTGGGTGAGTTGATGGTAGAATGGTCCTTGGTTTTATGAACCGGTAGGTATGGGGTTTATTGTAGACAAGGCTATAATTATTCACCTTTTTTTGTTTGTAGTATACCTGTTGGTATCTTTTTCTTCTCCCCGGCTTTCCCCCTCCATCCCCCCCCCTCCGCCCAGTTTATTGGCATGGGCACTGAATGTGGATTTGGTCCAGTTATACAGATGAATGCCCTTATGATGTCAACCCTATATGGAGGGAGGTATTCACCGCTGATTGTTTTTGTGAGATGAAGATACAGTTTGTGTATTAAGATGAACCCAGACCCCAAGTCAGAGAAATTGGCCATATGCAGTTAAAATCCCCATTCCAGCTAGGAATTGAACCCATGTCCCTCTAAATTGAAGATCAGCAATAATCCAGACATGTGGATAATTTACTGAAAGGTAATGAAATGGCAGGGAGGGAGGAAATGTAATACCGGTAAGCAGTTTGACTCATGCTGACAATGGTACACACCTAGTGTAGGCACTCCTGTATATAATACATAAGTTTGTAAAGAAATATGTATGGATTTTACCTTAAAATCCTTTTAGAAGAAAGATGTGTTCATTATGAATGCCAGGTACCCACCACCCTTATCTTGGATATAAAAATGAGTATTTCCAGGATTGAAGTATTGGCAATAGGGAAGATACCTAAGAGGATTGTATGTCAGGTCAAGAATACGAAACTGGAACAGGTGGATCATTCCAAGTGTTTAGAATGTGTACGGTATTCTCCCAAGACAGTTGTGTAGTAGGTGAAATTGAATCAATGTACAGCAAAGCTAATGCAGTCAACTTTGGGTTGCTATCAATAGTTTCTGCAAGAAAGCAGGCAGCTTTCGAATGAATCAATCTTTATATCAGTGTGCTTTCACCCCAACTTTTTTGTATGGGTTGAAAGCTGGGTGGACTCAAGATGTCTTGCCCATAAGTTGGAAGTAACAAGTATGAAAGTAGTGCAAATGATTGCTGTTACAAACAAATTCGTAGCAGGGTACTCTGAATGAGGAGATGAAGGTTAAACTAGGAATAAACTTGATGGATGAAGTTCTGGTGGTGGGATTATGTGAGGTGAGTGCAAGAGGATAGGTAACCTAGGAGAGTAATAAAGTTGGCCATGGAGGGTAAGAGAAGGAGAGGGAGACCAAATGAGGCTGCAGAGCTAGGGGAATGTGGAGGTGCTTAAGTGATTCACAGAGGCTTTCAAACTGAGTGTTGAAGGGCATAATACCCTATTTATTTACACTGTTTACACCTGCATTGGAGCACCAAAATCAACCTTATGCAATAAAATCTTCAAAAAATAAGTACTTCAAAATTTTTTTGTTTTTAACACTTGATAATTTCTTCTCTTTCCAAAACTTTTTCATTCTAGACAATCTTGCAGACCGTTCTTCTTCTGATATAATATACTGCTTACTTTTTGATGTTTTAAGTGATAGTTTTGTATATTTGTTGTTTAGAATCTTCTTCTCTTCTCTATTTTCAATTTGCTCTGTAGTAATTTTCAATTCATCCAAATCCATTTGTATTTATTTAAAACAAGTGTTTTTTGTTTTACTATTCCAAAAGAAATCAAAAAGCTGTTTTAGGAGTCTAAAATTTGGCAAACGGTATATGTGTCCAAAAAAAATTGCAATCCTCCGTTTTCTCACCATGTCAATAATTGATTCACTTTCCTTATAAATGACTGAAATGCATAAAAGTCTCCACTGGCCATCAACCCGATGATTTTTTTTTTACTAATAATTGTCCGGAGAATTCTTCTATCTACTTTCTGCAGTTTGTCTGTTGTTGCTTGGGTATTTAGTTTGAATAATGTTTCACTTGCATACATTGCTTCTGGTTTGATGACGGATTTATAATGGCGAAATTTAGCATCAATTGAAAGAGACTGTAATTTGTTGTGCTCTTCTCAGTTTTAGAGTTCTGTTATCTATGGATGCCTTTTCATTAGCATTCCAAGTGACAATTTCACCAAGATATTTAAATTTATTACCAACTTTATTTTCTAATTATTATTTAATATAATATCTGGAGTGTCAGCTTTAAAGGATGACATCATATAATCACCCTATAATGAAGATATATGATTCATTAATCAAGCTTCCTCCATGCTTTACACTGTTGGACATTGGTCTTTCACCACAACATCCTGAGATAAGGTATTTACTTGCCAAGTCCAGGTTAAATACAATATCTCCAAAATTCAGGAATTGAAACAGCTGAAGAAGATCCTAACTTGTGCAGGTTTTGCCAAGTCTCTTGCAGATCTTCCAATTGCTTGTTATGTTCAGCATCAGTCATCACTTTACTCTATATATCAGGTGAACAGGTGTTGGTTTAAGGTATCTTGTGATAATGCAGGGTGTTTCATTGATGGTGACATCTACATTGTTTGCACAAGCTGATCCTTTCTCGCCTGGAGCTGCATGCTCTTCTATCACTTATACACATAGGTTCAGGGGTGATGTTCGCGATGGTCGTGGATGTGTTCCCCAAGTACAACTAGTGGGTTTTCGTAAGATGTTGTTTCCAATATAGATTTTGATTCCCATAGAGAATCTGAAATATTTGTTCTGAATGAGTAAGTTACGCAGTGGCTTGCACTGTATGCACTAGCCATGCATGTTGGTAGGTGTGCGAGTTACCAAATGTTGAGCCCAAATCGGCACACTGGGATGAAACGCTGGCAACCAAGAATGAGTTAGCTGGAAAATCTATTATTTCCAGTAACAGACCATTTATATTGGAATTAGGAAGATGTGGTTTATACTGCAAATTTATCTTTAGTATTGAAGCAATGCAGGTGGGAGGACAAGGTGGAGTCGAGAATTGAGAATTATTTTCAAGTAGTTGGGGGTTGGACAATACTGTAGTCAGTTACCTCACCACAGAATGTCAAGCTTTCTTCTTACGCAGAATGAATATACACACTCAGTCTTACTTTTACTGAGCTCCAGATTATAAGCTTTGTAATAAAGCGACAACTCCTCCAGTGTCTTCATTAGGCTAATCTGGTTAAGTAGATAGATTTGTCATCATTGATAGCTGTATGGTGTAATTATATAATGTAACAACTAGCCATTTTTCAGGCTCAAAGTTGATATTAAACAAAAAAATTCTAAGCACTAATGTTCTAGGATTAATATAAAATACAAAAATAATTCACCTACATTATTTTCACTTCAATAACGAGTTCTTATTTTCACAATAATATTATTAACTATCAGCAGATAATGACAGGATTTATACAGTTTTACTCAATCATATATTTATTACATACCTAAATATAAAGAATTTTAAATGTATGCAAAAATCTTTTCTTTACTCCTTACTTTTGTCCCAAATTCAAAACACGGGTGAATTGAATGACTATGGCTTGTGCAAAAATTGAAAACTGCCACAAAGTATCAATTAGTTACAAGCTTGAAACATTCTTATTGATAATCTCAAAGCTTCTGCAACCCTAATGCTTGCTTTTTCATTAAATAAAAGGATTAAAGGATTGAGGAAATGTAGCTGATTGTGTGATTAAATGAATGAATGATCCAGATTAAAACATTTGTATGAACTGTTGTATGAAAGAGTGATAAATGGAACAGTCTTGAATGGAATCAAAGAGTTTTGTCATACTTTATCCCCTGTGATCATTGACACTGTCTTATATCAAGCTGTTAGCAACAGATGCTCCAAACTCTTCAGTTGAAAGGATAGAGTTATGTACTGTATTTAGTAATCGATTCCACTGTCACTATGAGGTTTATTAGTATTCCTGAAATTGTTTAGTTAGTTTTTGGAATTTTCCATTATCACAGAAAAAACAAAGTGTTAACTTACCAAGTTAATTAATTTTAAATTTATTTTATAAACATTAATTATTTGCATATTGTGCATTTAATGTTCCTAGGCTAGCAAGAATTGATAGGTAAATTAGACAACTATAGAAAGCTATTTTAAGTGTAATCTTAATAATTTAAGCATATCTTATAAAATTCTATGCATATCCTATGACTTGAATTGCCAAACCACTGTAGTGAACATACTGTTCTTCATTTATAGTAATAAAGTAGTTACCTGCTACAAATTAGTCATTTGAACATTTGAGGAATGGCTTGAGTCATTTTATGATAATCATAACTTTAATATATTTTTTGTTTTACACTATATTCCATATTGGTTACCTTAGGACTTGATATACTATTTTCAATTTTATCCATAACATAATGTAGGTAGTATATTTTAAATTTAAAAAAAGAGTTGATGTTTTACAACAGAACTATGCTTGAATTGTTTAAATTGAAGCTATTTAACTTACCATTGGAAATAATCAGTCAGTATGATGGTTAAAATTGAAGAGATCACCTGCATGATTGGCAGGAATAAGAGAATTAATAATTTTCATTGAGTTGAGACTGTTTGTTCTGCATCAGGTTTGAAACCTACCAGTGGGTTGACTATTTTGAATACAGCCTGGTGAAATCCCGAAGACTTGAGTTATTTGTTAATACAAATACTGTACTTTTCTTCTTATGAGCTAGTTGCTTGGTACTGTGTTCTGCTTTCTTAGCAGCAGAAGTTCCATCTTACATATAGTGAACATGTGATATAAATTAAAATTTATGAGGTCCTTCAACAGTGCAATGTAAATTACAACAGTTAAATTAAAGTATTTTATGTTCATACTGAGTGGATAGTTTAAGAAGAAGAAATTATTGGGTTATTGGTGGGAAGGCAAATATTGATTGACAGTGCAAACTGTTTTGAATGTCGTGTTAGACATTTAAATGCAAAAGATTTAACCAAACTATATTGGGCATTATTTTGAAAATCAAATAAATAACTTGTTGAAATTTCCCTGCTTTACTGAATAAGATTGATTAATTTTGAAAGAATCATATAAGACTGACATTGAAAGGGAAAGCTTAGGAATTTAAACCGTTTACAAGCGTGGTGGAATGTACAAGTCTGGTCATCTCTGTTCCACTTGCAGCCCTCCCCATTCTAATAACGCTCTGAGTTCAAGAGTTTCTCCTCCAAAAGTATCTTTAGTCATTTCTGTGATCAAGTGTTGATGTTGATTGTCTTATTTAGATTGGTCAGATAAAATTATTTCTCTCTCTCTCTCTCTTTGTAGTTACGTAGAATAATTTTTTGTTGTTGTGTTCTTCAAGTAAATAGATAGAAAATCAATTTTCAACATTTTAGTAATGGTTAAATGTTACAAGGAGTTAGTTTGGAGTATAAATTGGTGTCAATGATCACTTCCTCACAGTCCCTTAACCCATTCATGAGGTACCGTCTTTACTGAATTAACTTATCTATCCAAGAAAAAACTCACTTGTAAAATGTTTGTTATTTTTCTGCCACCACAAGTCAGTATTTAAGTTATAATCTGCTCAGAACATTATCATTTTGATTATAGATCAATCAAATCAAGAAGATGATGTGTAAGAGTGAACATGATGTGATTATCAAATTTTATGAATTCATTGAGTTTTATTTTTGTATTTTATTCCTTTGATCATTACAAATCATTTCATTGATTAGTATTTTGTTGAACATACAGTGTATCCAGCTATGTTTACATTTGATACTACAGTCAGTCAGGGATACAAATGCAAAATTATAATTCCTTATAGAAAATGTATATCGTGACTGTTATATTGAAATATATCTCATCTATGGTGCAAGCACTGCTGTGTATACACCTACAAAACCTACTGGCTGAAAAATCTCTTCTTCCTTTAATTGTAAATTTAAGTTTTTAAATCCCCCCTTGTACTACTCTTCCTTGGTAATATCTCCTTGCAGGGAGTATGCTTTAAGTTATGATTTTTTAAAATTATTTTCTCTGAAAATATTTGCTAAAAAAAGTTACTGTAGGTTGGAAATTGTTTTGACTTTATAATGTATGCAACAATATTAATGACCTACATGAAGAGCGTAAACATTCATGCTGGTATACAGTATTAAACATCAAAACATTACAAAGGCATAAGATTACATTTTTATTATCATTCTCTGAAAATCTCTATACCTTGCACATATGAAGATAAAAAGAAATGAACAATTAAATATCATGAGACTTCAAATAAACATAAACAAATATTTTTGAAAACATATCAAAAGTTGCTTGATTCATCCAATTGAGGAAATATTTTCAGTTTTCAAATAGACATTACCAGAAATATAGGGTGAATTAATCAAATTTATACCTTCATTTTGGAAGTAATATTGGCATCTGTTCCATATTCATTAATGTTGTAGCATCTGATTTATTATTCAACTGAAAAGTTCCTTTCATCTTCCCTGTTCTGAAAAATGTACGTGTGAAATCCAGCAGCATTTCTTCGTGTCATACATAATTTTCCACTCGCTTCATATTTAAAAATTAATATTCCCTTCTTTATAAAATGCTTGACATTTCCTAATCCATTATTTGGTCAGCTTTGGACTGAGAGTCTCCCTATTATTATGATAAGGACATGTCTGATGTAGGGTCATTTTGAGATTTCTTGTTATGCAGGCAGTTCTTCCTAACAGAGAGCTGCTATCAAGTTGGAAACACCTCTTAGGTTTGTATTCAAGAACAAGACTTTGAGCCAAAACTAACTTTGTACCCACCGAAGTCACTGTTTTCCTATTTATAGTCAAGGCTTTATGGAAACTAGACTGTGGCCAAGACTTTACTTCAAAGATGTCAGTGGCCTGTACTTTGACTTCACAAAGTTGACTGTAGAGGATAACTAACTGAACTGTATTATTACACCCATAAGACTAAAGTACTTGCACAGCCAGCACCAGGTGGTACCGTCCCTGAACTAAATGTCAGCATAGCAGGATCACCTCTTGAACAGGTAGACCAATTCACCTACCTTGGTAGTATTCTAACTACATGTTGCAACTCAGAAAAGGATGTGAAAAATAGAAAATGTTCTGCCCCTGCAGCTTATGTCCACCTCTCCCACCAAGTTTTCTTGAATAAGGATCTCAAAATATATACCAAACTAATGGTGCACCAAGCTGTAGTCATAGCAACATTACTATATGGATGTCAAACCTGGACACTTTACCACTGCAACATAAAGAGACTGGAATGCTTCCATCAGCAGAAACTTAGATCCATCATGAACATCAAATGGGATGACTACATAAGCAATGTGGCCGTTCTTGGCAAGGCGCATATGAACAGCATAGAAGCCTTCATCATCACTCATCGGCTTAGATGGGTTGGTCACGTCCAGCGTATGAATGATAACAGGCTGTCTAAACAGTTTCTCTAAGGTGAGATTGGTCAACAACTGCAAAAAACCTTGTTCTTTGGCGCGAAGCTACTGCAGAAGGTGTCTCACTGGTTGAGCAGGAATGTTGCGGACAAGAAAATGAAAACCGTGAAAAGCAGGAACTATGTCAGATCCAACTGCATCCTCCACACACATTTAGATGCAACCTGTGTGGCCACGTGTATCATGCGAAGCTTGGCATGATCAGTCATCAGTGACATCTTCACAGAGCCAACAAACTTTAAGAAGAATTGTAGTAGGAAAACGTATTCTTGGTAATGAGTAGTGGCCGACGATTATTAGGCATTTTGCTAAGTTCAAAGCTGTATTAATGACAGAAAATCAAAGAGGACTACAACCTATTGCTTTAAGATATTATGTCAAGGGTAACATGAATTACTAGACTTATTGATTTAAATTTATCTTAATGCTTTTACATGTACGGTAACTGATTAAAGTTATATTTCAATGAAAAAGTGCAATATTCTAGTTGTAGGTCTTCGTTTTTTTCTTTTTCTCCAGGCAATTTTCAACTAGTTTTTGCTGACTTATGAAGTGTAAGCCAGCCAACAGTCAGCAGAATAATTAGAAGGGTATCTGTACTGATTGCCAGGAAAGTACCTCAGTAGCTGAAAATCTTTCTTTTCTTCCATGATTGAACGAAAATAAAATAAATTGTTTTAAATTAAAATTTACGATACACTGGGTGTGATCTGAAATAACTTAAAATGCTTGATGAAAGCTGCTTTTCTCTTGTTTTCTGGTATTATTACTGACATTAGCACTGCCAACCTCAAATACAGTTCATAAAATCTCGACTTTACAAAGTCTGCTTCAGCCAAAGTTGACTTTAGCTAATGTAGCATCTATGAAACTGACTTAGAGCGAAGTTAGACTTTCGTATCAAAACAGATTTTGTAACGTAGCTGCTCAAAGTCTTGTCCTTGAATGCAACGCTTAAGGGCAGATGGTTATGAATAGGACCAAAATTTCAAAAGACTTTCTTACTCTTACCTTGAAAAGTGTGCCTCCCCAAACAATATATATATATATATATATATATATTTATCTGATGGAAAAATGGAACCCTCATTTAGAGACAGGGGTAGGTGTAACAAACTGCAGTTACTGTAAACTTTTTTTTTTTTTTTTTTTTTTTTTTTTTTTTAAGCAATTGCAGCATGTGAACAACCATATCTAGAGATATGAAATTTTGCACACTCATTTATAACTATACCATGACACTAGCACTGCACAATTTTTAATGTAGCTTTTAAATTGTGCTATTTCTAAAACATTAAATATTGTTAAAAAATATTTAGTGTTTGTTATTCAAATGTAAGTAATCAGTAAAGTTATAGCTATAATTAAATTTAATGTGTTGTAAAAATTTGGAGACAGAGGAGTGTGCACCTCTCTAACAACACGTTTGAATGACATTGTGAAAAATTTCACAATTTAAAAAAGTACTTAGTACCAGTAAGAAGTAGTTAAACTATAGTTAAATGGAATCAATAAGGCTTTAACTTCAGAAATATGTGCATTTATGTCTTTAATACTGTGGCAGATACAGTGAGAAACATTATGACTGTGCTCACAACCGTCTGACCTGAAGGAAAGATGTTTGTTTAAGAGATTTGTGAGCACTGCTTGGATAGATAGGTTAAGTAATAAACAGTGTTCTCATGAATTAAAGTAACCCTCAGATTTTTACTGTAATGTACTGGTTAGAGTGGGAAGATGGTCCTGAGAAGAAAATGTAATACAGAATGTTAACGAAGAATGCAAGACCAATCTAATTTTACTCAGTACCTGAAATCTAAATTTTCTTTGTTTCTTTTCTAGGAAGAAAATACAGTAGGAGTACAAATCCTTTTCCTAAGAATACATTCTATGGACTACAGTATTTAGATTCTCACCCCATCTCTGTTGCTTATCTGTTCTTCTAAACTGGAAGTTGATGTGACTATGTTTGCAGTTTTCATTTAATTTATTATTTCCTTAATTACCTCTTTATGTCCTCTCCTTTTCTCTCATACTCTCTTTCATCAAAGGACTTTTGGAAGCCAGGAGTAAGTCACTAAACATACTACCAAATTTATTCATCCAAAATAACATATCCAACAGTTTCTTTTTTCACCATCAGAAGTAAGTGACAATAATACACTTTTTTGTAGATTATCAAGTATTCTATGATTTACAGGAAGTGATCTATGGAAATATCTATAATTTTTTGCCTCTACTTTTGTTTTCAACATTAATTTAGGTTGTGGTAATCGAAGCTGCACCTTATAAAGGATAATGACCCCTTATAGTGAGTTTGGTTCAGATACGGTAGGAGGAAAGTCCTTTTTCCTTCAAATTATTTTAAGATAGCAAAACCTCCATTTGTTTTGCAGCCATACACAATTTTGATACTTCATAATGTAGAAATATTGCAATTTGTTTAACTTTAAGTTGCATATTGGAAGTTAAAAAATACCTAAGAATTTCACCACCTGAAAGGAGTCAAAAAGAAATGTTATATCAGCCCAACTGGTGGCTGATAAAACTAGTACAGTATTTCCTAAAATATAGACTTCAGAACAAATACATAAATAAGTTATATATTTAGAAA
Source organism: Anabrus simplex (assembly GCF_040414725.1). Classification (NCBI taxonomy): domain Eukaryota; kingdom Metazoa; phylum Arthropoda; class Insecta; order Orthoptera; family Tettigoniidae; genus Anabrus; species Anabrus simplex. The sequence continues at coordinate 37,010,465 of NC_090278.1, read as the reverse complement.
TTGGAGAAAAAGTCTTCATTGTGTACAGCATGTTCCCAAAATTATGGGAAGTAATTGGCACATGGATAGTACACCTCAAAACAACACAACATGTTCGTATGAACAAACTGTATGCCCTATGGTCAATAACTTACAAGTTATGCCTGCTTATGATGTCAGCTAGCACAGAGGGGATATTTTGCATTAATTTTGGAGTCAGAAATTCTGTCGTAAGATCTCGTTAATATCCTTACGAATTTGATTGTGTCTGTTCTTCCTCTATGGGCAAAATACCATATTTTTCTCATTCAAAACATCCTGCAATGTTTCAGCAGTTCAGTAATTTTGAGCCGTTCTTGTAGAGTGATGTATTACTGCTGGTACACAAACATGGCTACAACTACTCATAGTGGGGTGTGCCAGGTTGGACTATTACTAATAATTCTAGCACAAGTTTGGAATGTCTATACATTGTAAACCTTCGACCGTAGGTAGTTTGTTTCTAGGAACATTTTGTGTTGTTCTGGCATGTACTATCCATGCCATGAATACTTCCCAGATTTTTGGAAACATCCTTTATTCTTCCAGAAATGTGGGAAGTATTCATGACATGGAAATTCTAGAATTTTCAAGAATTTCCATGTCATGAATACTTCCCAGATTTTGGAAACATTCTTTATAGTATAAAAACCTGTTTTCTTAATAGGTGTTGTGAGTTATTTACGGAACTGCCACGGAAAGTGATCACGTGCAAGCCACAGGCGATGGCAGAATTTTGAAATGAGTAATGTGGACTTACTACTTTAGTGGCTGTTGTGTACAATATTTTATTTCATACTGTGGTGAATTTACTTATTTTAAATTAAATATATTTAACTGTAAATAATTTTGACATGTTGTCATGCATATCACCCATGTTTGACTCATGCACTGGCGTTCTTTGTATCGTTGTATGTTGCTAAGATGCAAGAGGTGTGCACATGAGTTATCTGGTAACGAAAACATCAAAACAAATGTTATTTGAAGCAGTGAAGAGACCGCTAAGTTACCAGACTCATAAACATGGTTATGCGGTCCTGGATTAAGAAGATAATACAAACTTTATGATACGCTGTAATATATGCGATATTTTTGTCAGAAATGGATTAACCTACACATTAGTCAACATGGTGATGGCAGCAGATTATTTGATCTGGGAATGCAGAGACGTCAGTTTTGCTGTAGATGGGTAGGGAACCACACTGCTGCAGTCAGGTGAGAAATAATTCAAAAAGGTTAAGTTAGGAGTTCTGTGATCCACAATCTCTCTAACTATCTGTGTTCACATTACTATGAAGCAGAGTTCAACCAATCAAATGATTTCTATTAAAACAATGTAAAACAGTGTGATAAGTAATTACAGTACGCTAAAGTGTCATTTTCCGTACTCTTTTGAGTGCGGAAAGAAGGCGATTACGTCATGGTATGAAATAAAATATATTACGGTATATTGGTGCTGTTAAAGCCAAAGTTTTCTGGTTCTTTTGTATAGTACATCACTATAAGTAAACTACAGTGCTCTTAAATATAATTTCTGTACATAATAAAATATATTCCTTCATTCTGAAGGAAGGTGTCCATCAATATTTAAAAAAAAAATTCAAAGCATGGTGCAGTGTCTCTGAAAACTTTATAAGTAGTAATTGCAACTTAAAACCAATAACAATATAAAGCATGGTTGATAATAATCAAACACAGTAGAAATATTATACTTTGATCATTTGTTATGTACTTTCTTTTTAAACAGGCTTTTGGAGCTCTGCATGTACAATAAAAGTATCCTGATAAATAGTCCAAAATTTTATAGCAATTGAAACTTTTCATACATACAATACTGCATGTATACTTGTGTGTGAATATTATTTTACATAAGTGTATATGGGTGTCCAAAGATTCTCTTATATGGCTTATACTGTGCAAAACTTCAACAAATTTGGGGTTGTAAATAGTGACACAATTTTGGTATCAGGCGTTATGTTGAATGTCACTTTACTTCAAGTCTGGCATTAAATTCCTAGCTAGGTAATAGCACTCAGGTCATAAGAGTACATAAGTAGTAGAAGCTCAGTTCTTAATCAGTTCAAAACTTTATAAGTTACGTCAATCGTTCCTTTTCCTCATAATTATATTAGTAATATTTCTCTTTTATCTATTTTTATAGCTCTTATCCTTTTAATAACCTTTAAGGGGACCAGTATATGCTACAACCTTCAAAAATTGGTCATTTTAAATATTTCTATCTCAGCTCCTAATACATGCAAAGCAATGAAACTTCCTAAATTAAAATATGTGTTTGCATGTTTCAGAACTGACATATGCATTATCAAACTTGCTAATTAATTATTAATACCAATATAAATGGTCCGCCATTTATATTGGTATTATAAATTTACTCATTCGGAACAAATATTACAGATTCCCTATGGCAACCAACTTCTGTATTATATAATTAATTATTGACAATGGTGACATACATGCCAATATTTATAGTTTCATTCATAGTTGAGCCATTTACAGTAATATTATTGAGTATGTACAATGTACATATAACACAACCTAATAGGTTGAAAGTCAATTTTGATTATTTATTTAAAGTTTGAGAAATTGATTATTATGAAGGTTGTAATGTGCACCAATCCTCTTAACTCATACAACATGAGTTATTGTCAAACAGTAGAAATTAAGTACAATATTCTAATCAGATACACTGGAACACTGCTGGGTGTAGACAGTAATTGATTGACATAATCGAGGAATAGTATCTCAATGCGCAGATGTTTTAATAATATTCAGAAAAAATGTTATGGTAACTGTTTCTAAAAATAATTCTGGGTTTATTTTAATTTGTCAAGTATGAGAAATGGGCTCATGTAGCAGCTGTGCATTTAAATCACCCCTCTCATTATTAGACTACTACTATTATTATTATTATTATTATTATTATTATTATTATTATTATATATTTTGTAAGAAACTTATTGAACCTTTACCAGTTTATGTAGCAGTACATCTGAGAAAGAAAATTTTGTTTTGTCTGATATTTAAGTGGGAGTTGCCCAGTTCACCTCCTATGAATCGAGCATTTTAAGTTCTAGGAAGTTGGAAATCTGAAATTAAGTTAAATTCTTGTAGTTCCTTTGTAAAACTGGTCGGGTTTGTCTCAGGATTCTGCAGTTAAGATTACTTGATGTACTTAAAGTCATAGAATTGGCAAGGTCAATGGAAAATAAGTATTTGTAGATAATAATCCTAGTTCAGTCTGTACTCATGTATATTTGTTTCAGTATGTCATGTGTTACAATCAAACTTCACAGACACGCAGGAGATATGGGTGCCATCTCGTCAATCTCACAGTAGGTAGAGGTAACATATAGCTTCCCGTGCTCAGTATCAGAAACTGTTTGCTAATACTGTAGAATAGAGCAAGACTTTGTCTGATCTGAATCACTGAAAATTTGGATATTCCAGAAAATTGATTAACAACATAAAAAATATTGATATATATTGTGTGTTTTACAACACAATTAACCCTCAGCAAGCATCATGACACTTGTGGAACATAACCAGTGTTGTGAGGTCTGGGAAACTGTACATGTATAAGGCTGAATAAGGTTTTCAATTTCTGAAATATGACATTAGATCAACATTGCTCTATTTAGTCATTATTAATTCTAATAATTTGTCCTCATTTCACTTAGAAATAACTCTATAGGGCAGTTATCAATAGGTTTTTGAAATATCATGTAGGTAATGTCTACTTCAATCAAATATGTCAAAAATATTCAAATGAACTGCTTAAAGACACACAAAACATTTCTAATTGTGTAATCTCAATATCAATAAAAGGTCCCAACAATGAAATTATTGAATGATTTATTAACAAACTAGCTGATGTACCCTTGCTTTGCTATGGAATTCTCAGAAAGACTTCATGGTTTTCCCAACTGAAGTCAACATAGGTCATTTCAATTATGTTAGTAGGATTGTAGTGATTAAAAGCAATGTTATCATGCAAAATATTTGATCAAATGAAAAACCATGCATTTTCTCACTTTTAACAAACAGTACTATGGAGCCGATCTAACAGTCCAAAGTTCCAGTGCTGGAATGACCAAGCCGCAGCCGCAAACACTCCTCTGCTGTTATTCCATTAAATGTGCACACTGCTTATTTCAATCAGTGCTTCAGAGTAGGGATTGAATAGCTAGAATGCTATGATAACCAGTAGTATCAGAAAATTTATGAACCAGGGTAATGGCATGCTAAAGAAGAGATCTAACTCCCCAGATACTTCTCGTCAATATTCAGGCAAGCTGTTATACTCGGTACGCAGCAGTAATTTCTATTGGAGATGAGTGGCAGCAGAGGACACAAAGCACATCACAACAAACCACGGTCAATGTCATGTTATTTTGATCAATTTTATGAGATTTCTATACTGTAGACCTTCACATTCAGTTTTGTTCTGACTCTGTGATATTTGGGCATCTTATAAAATTATTTATAGCGTAGAGTGTAGTTGCTTATTCCCTGACTTTACATACCAATTTTTATTAAATTCTGTTCACCCATTTTCTCGTGACTCGGCTGTGCTATGGACTTGGCAACAAAAATTCAAATTCAGGATTATCTCTGTTATCATAGCCGGTATAGTAAAAATCAGAAATTTTATACTAGATAACTTTAGTTATGTAATATTTATCGATAGGACCCCTAATAACATAAATATTTTAGAATTAAATTTTAGGCCTTCCCCTAAACTACCATTTCACTCAGCATAAATAAAATTATTTATGGCCTAGATTGTAGCAACTTATTCCCTGACTTTACATGCCGATTTTCATTAAATTCTCTTCAGCCGTTTTCTCGTGCTGCCCGACATACATACATACAGGCAGACAGAAATTATGGTAAATTTAAAATTGTATTTCCTTGTTACTGTGGACATGACTGATACAGAAATACTATTCTTTTTAAATTCTGAGCAATGTACAGACAAAACTCTTATTTTATATATAGACAAAGTTATGTGGAAACCAGCACATCTGACGTTTTAGGACTTCCGAAACCTATTTCACATAGTCATTTGTTCAAAGACTTGAAAAATTAAAATATATTCTACTAATAACACCAAATGAAATGTATAAATCTGTTCTTTTCCCCATTCACCTCAATTGAAAGCTAAAACATAGTTTCATTTGAAGATCACCTATTAGTCTGAACTTGAGCTGTGGTCACTTTGTATGTAATCAGAATCCTCTACGCCACTCGTGCATTCATCCAGTATTGCTAACACTTCTTCAAAAGAAACACTGGCAAAATACAACTCTGATGGTCTGGGTTTAGCCATGGTTTAAAACTTCAAAACAATTTTTGGACATCAATAAAGAAAGTCACACCAGAACAGAAATATTTACGTAACTGGTGTTGTGAGGTCCAGTGGACTGCTTAAGTTATGTAGTTAGTACAATAGAGCACATTCTGATGTTATCGCAACAGTTCCCTGAAGCTGAGTAACTTGAAGGTACTGGGACTGTCAAGGTCATTGCGTGAAAGAAATGGCGGGAGGTCCCAGGGACCTCATGATGCTTGCTGAGGGTTAACAGTACAAAGGAAAAAAACATATCTGAGTTTAGCAATAAATTCAAATACAGTACATGCAATTGAAATTTGACTTTGAATCATTTCAGTTAACAATAGAGTGGGCAAGGGCAGCTCTTGCCAACATCAATGAAACATCTGCACTTGCAAAAGCTATTGAGTTTTTCCCAAAAGGAAATATTGTTTTGTTTCAGGGTAAATGCCATTTCAAGTCCCCATGGCTAATTTCCATAGACAAGGATAACAAAGTAACACTCTTTAAAATTATTGTTTTACATCAAGAGGATGTCGTGACAAAACAAAAATCTTTAATTCTAAACTGATTCATTTTAATTTTAACTGAAAATCATTTCAGAATAATTGCCTTAGAATTGAAAAATTTTCATTTTGTCATGGAAATCCTTTTAAATTTAGATTTTAACCAATTATTTTAAGAGTGAGTTTGATGTAGAAATATTATCTACATATTCGGTCTGAAGAGGATATCCAGATTTAATGGGATCAGAATAAATGATGTTCTACTTTGTGTGAAATCTAGAAAATTCTTCAGAAAGATTTGTTATTTTATAAAATAAAGTTTGTCATGCTATGCAGAAATCATAGGCTTTTATGGAAAATAAACAAAACAGTGGCACATCAGCCCATTAGGGGCCTGAGCCTGCTACCCAGTCGGATACTGTAGTGTCACGTAGTCAGCATGATAACATTCTTAGTCAAACTGCTCAGCTTTTATGACCAGGTAGGCTTCTTGGACACACAGGATCATGTGCTATAATTCATGGGTTTGGTTGTCATCACAGCTTGTCTTAAAAATTATTATACAAAATCGATTCCTATTTTACTAGAGGGACTTATCCAACTCATGAGGAGAAAGAATGTGAAGTAAGTAGGTGTAATGTAAAGATGAAGATTTGTATTTATTTATTTATTTATTTATTTATTTATTTATTTATTTATTTATTTATTTGTTTGTTTGTTTGTTTGTTTGTTTGTTTGTTTGTTTGTTTGTTTGTTTGTTTGTTTATTTATTTATTTATTTATTTATTTATTTATTTATTTATTTATTTATTTATTTATTTATTTATTTAATTTATTTATTTATTTATTTATTTATTTATTTATTTATTTATTTATTTATTTATTTATTTATTTATTTATTTATTTATTTATTTATTTATTTATTTATTTATTTATTTATTTATTTATTTATTTATTTATTTATTTATTTATTTATTTATTTATTTATTTATTTATTTATTTATTTATTTATTTATTTATTTATTTATTTATTTATTTATTTATTTATTTATTTATTTATTTATTTATTTATTTATTTATTTAATTTTATTTATTTATTTATTTATTTATTTATTTATTTATTTATTTATTTATTTATTTATTTATTTATTTATTTATTTATTTGTTTATTTGTTTATTTATTTATTTATTTACAATGGAGTAGCACAATGCAAACATAAATAAAATTAATGAAAGAGCAATGAAAAAAATCATCTAATGTCAAAAGTAGTGGAAGAAAATTTAAAACTAACAAAATAACTGTAGAGACACAACAGTTAACAATAAAACATAGAGACAAAAGAAAAGAACGAGGAAAATTAAAAATTGAAAGCAAAATGAAGAGAAGAACTTACAGCTAGGCACAGTAAGATAAATACAGATATGACACATAAGTAATGGTATAGTACATTAAAAAATAAATATTACATTATGTGCAATAGAGGGGACAGCAATAAGAAGAGAAAAAGGCCTATGAAGGAAATGAGCTAGGTTAAGTTAAGGAAGAATTGATTAAAGGAGGCATATGAAAAAAAAAGAACCATCCCAATTCCTGTAAGAAGATAAAGAGTTAAGGAGGGTTGTAATGTAGATAAATAAAGTTCTTTGAACAAGAGAGAGGCAGGAATACAGAATATGAAGGGGTGGATTTATCCTGGTTTAGCGAGTTGGGACATGTAGGGAAAAGAAAAATGCAGGTTCAGGAAAAAGAAATAAACAGTTAACAGTGTTATATAGGAACCTAAGGTCAGTTACTTTCCTGCGAGTAGATAACGGGTGAAGATTTAGCTTATCCAGTATCTGATTGCTGCTCAAGTTTTGACATGCAGATACTCTGGCTCTAACAGTGGCACAGAAGAATGACTGCACACGGTCAATGTGATTCAGATTAGTGGGTGAAGAGGTAGAACAAATGGGAGACGTGAATTCGATAATCGGTAGGATGCAGGATACATAGTAGGCTCTGAGGGTGTCGGTGATGTCAGAAAATCTATACAACAAACCAAGAATTTTAAATTGTTCAAAGTTCCTGAAGATACCATGGGAAGAAAAATTACTCGTATCGAAGGATGACAACAGTTACAATTATACCAATAGTGAAAGCAGTCAACCAGGATTTTGCTCTTGGAGGTGTTTGTAGAGTAGCTAGCAAAAAACAAGAGAAAGAGAAGGAGCAGAAAAGAATATTGATATCATAACTTACAAAATCAAGAATAGGTTGTATACTTTAGATCCAATAGTGTGTTTGGAAAAGAACTGGATCCAATATTAGGATGAGCAGGTTGATGACGAAAACAAGTAAATCTGTTGACCTACTTAGTACAGTTGTTCTTCATACAACTATAGTTATGTAATTGTTACTACAAGATCTCCGTGGTATATCACGCTCTCAAGTTAGCTTATGAACTTCACAAGACTGCACTGCACACACTTTGTGTGAGGTGAGTTTGCTTGTGACGCATTAGAACAAAAGAAGATTTTAGAATCAGTATTTAGATGAAAGAATTTAAAATTGCTCTGAAGTCCATCAAACTGTACATAAGAAACATTTTGTCCTCTTGCAGGATGAGTTGGATGAAATTGAATCTCTTCTGAAAAATTCTCCTTGTAATTCATCCTGGCTGGCAGTCTGCATAAATGCCAGGAACTTTTTTTTTTTTTGCTAGTTGCTTTACGTCGCACCGACACAGATAGGTCTTATGGCGATGATGGGACAGGGAGGGGCTAGGAGTGGGAAGGAAGCGGCCGTGGCCTTAATTAAGGTACAGCCCCAGCATTTGCCTGGTGTGAAAATGGGAAACCACGGAAAACCATATTCAGGGTTGCCGACAGTGGGGTTTGAACCCACTATCTCCCGAATACTGGATACTGCCCACACTTAAGCGACTGCAGCTATCGAGCTCGGTCCAGGAATTTTTAAAATCTTACTTTTGTTGTCAGAGATCTTTTCAGAATTAAATTTAAACCATAAAAGTATTCTCTAGAAAATATTTATAACATATGCAGAGGTGCCAACTATTATGGATTGTCTGTAATTATTACGGATTTCACCTTACAATTGCGGTATTATGGTCAAAGGGGACATTATTACGGAAAGGCGACATCATCACAAAAAATATTTTTTTGGCAAAATGCTTTCGAGCATTACTCCACAACGTTCCTCGTTTCAATACTTATGAGCTGGTAGTGGTACTTATTCGATTGTCGCTTCCTTTTGCTACCCATAAGTGTTGTGAAATTCATTGTGAATGTAGGAGCTCTACCCTGCTCTTCCCCACTATAAAACCTTAAGTAATGTTGTATCTGCAGCATTAATTATTGTACCTGACAGTAACTCTTCCTATGAAAGAGTTTTCAGTGTTAATAGGAAAAATCAAACAGAATTCAGGCTTATATTAAACCGCATGTACACTGAAATCACCTATGGTTCATAAGACGTAAATGTCAACACTGGGAAGGATGCTTCAAGAAAAGTTACACTGAAAAGCAGCTGCTAGGTGCAAAACAAGCTACAAAAATGTTTTAGCACTTAACTAACAGGTGATGTATAAATTTTACTCTGTTACTAGCTTGTGCCTGCAGCTTTGCCCGCGTTTATTAATTCAACCGTGTTAGTTGTTTCTAAACCATTGAATTAAATGCAAAAGAAAAACTATATTTATTAACATACATCGTTTTCACTTTTGATATTGGTTGTTGGTGTCTTATCCTACAGTTTTCTTTCCCAAACAGTAAGTCATATGTTTATCATGTTTGGTTGAGAGCTATGCTGGAACATGCACACGTACATTCATGATCTCGGTCATTTTGGACATTCCTGTCACCCCTTCTAATTCTCATCCCGACTGGGAATGAACTTTGGGTCAAACAGCATCTAGAGTGTCACGGTTCATCTCAGCTACCTTAAAGACTATGAAACCGCCACTAATATTGGTCATTTTTTGGATTTTTACATTTTACGCCTTTCTTTAGGGCTGCTAAGGTTTTCTTGCCCCTACAGTAATTTTTCCAGATAGTAAGTTATATGTGTATCTAGTTGAGAGCTATGCTGAAACATACACACACATTCACCGGTAATCTCCTTCATTTTCAACATTTTCTTTCTTCACTCCTTCTCACCCCGTATGCAATGGAGACTGAACTCGGACTTTTCATTTTTATATACCCGTTTATAGAAGAAGAAGACGAAGAAGAGTTTTAACAAACATCATAATCTTCACATATTGTTGGCTAGGCAACCCACTGATCAAACTTGACATGCAGTTTACTTACCTTCCTCAATTAATTTTTTTTTTTTCACCCTTCTCACCCCCTATGCCGAACTACCCATCAGATTTCATTCAAACCCCTTCCTAAACCCTCCCAGGAGTAATAAGAACAAATTGTGAAATTTTCAGCCAGATCTCTCCAGTAGTTTCATAGTCCATTCGAGTCATACATTCAAACAAACATTCAGTTTTATATATATAGACAGATATGATATATTTTAGTATAGATTGCTGTCAGGAAGGGTCATTATCGAGAAAGGAGGAGCATGCTTTGGATTTGACTCAAAAAAATTTCTGACGGGCAGGGGTTGGGGGGTGATAACTGATAACCCACATCATAGATTGGCACTTCTGCATATGACCCATTTAACAAAATGCTATTGTTCTGTACATAGTAAAATATGTTCATAGTAAAGGAGTAAACTCAATTTTTTTTTCACCACATAGCTTTGTTTTACCGGGCGAGTTGGCTGTGAGCTTGCATCTGGGAGATAGTGGGTTCGAATCCCACTGTCGGCAGCCCTGAAGATAGTTTTCCATGGTTTCCCTTTCTCACACCAGTAGCTTAATTAAGGCCATGGCCGCTTCCTTCCAACTCCTAGGCCTTTCCTATCCCATCGTCACCATAAGACCTTTCTGTGTCGGTGTGACATAAAGCCACTAGCAAAAAAAAAAAAAAAAAAAAAAAAAAAAAAAAAAAAAAAAAAAAAAAGCTTTGTTTTATTCAGAAAATAACAACGGTAAACTCCTGATTATTTGAGTGCAGGTTACCTTGTTTGTGCGTTATTTGAACTGCAGTTCCTCCTTTCTGAGTTGTTAAGAAATGCAACTTCTATCGCAGCATTAAATCCTGCACCGCATGACAACAGAGTACTGTATCCATAGTTATTGGTCTAGCACCTCTCCAAGAATCGTTAATCAATTTGCATGGTTGTTCGGTTTATCTCTTCATGGCAGGGGAACATAAAATATAAAAGCCGTTTTAACAATGAAACAAAAACTGGAAATTAAAAGAAACATTTTTAAAAGGAGAGTGGGCTGCTAAAGTCATGGCAGATTATGGAATAGGAGCACAAACTGTCTGTAGTTTTAAGGAAAGAAATGTGTGGGATTTTGTAATAATGAAAAACCTTCAAAATGAAAGGGCGGAAGAACTTGTCACAGGTACTATATGCACAGAGAAAGTCAAGTTATTCCATGAATTTTCATTGAATTGGATTATCCATGTTTTTAAAATATTTTTCATGCATGTTCTCCCTTTTATTATCTGGGAGTCAGGGATTTTACTGTAATACTCTATCTCTGAGAAACTAGAAGTCTTCCATGAGAGGCCACTTCAGGCATGGGATGTTTGTGAAAGGTGAGGTAAATTGGAGAAAAATAATTGAATGTGACCTCATGGTCATTGGAAATGTGTTAGTTAAAGCTCCAAGAGAGGGTGATGGTGATGGAGTCAGTGCCACAACACATTATTCAGGGAATACTTCCAGCAAACCAGAAGCTGCTTGGAAAGTACTGGGCAAGTCAATAATCCTTACAGCTACCAGGAATCAAACTTCAACCCTTCTTCCAATCATAAGGCTGATGCCCCAACCATTAGACTGGCACAGCTCACAAGGTACGTAAACTGGAACGTTATTTTGTTTGTGCTTATTCTTTTTATTTTTGTGACTATAAATATATACTGTTTCTATATCTTGTTGTCTAATACATTTGAGTACTTTTTTTTTTTTTTTTTTTTTTTTGAGCGAGTGATTTCTGAATTGCATATTATAATGTTCTTATATTGAATGAAGAATAGTTCATAATATCCCTGAAGAGTTTCTGTACTAGAAGTGAAACATATATGTATGGCATATTCTAAAAATTAGATCATATTACATTATGACTATTACTCTGTTATTGGTTTAGTTATTCCGTTAAGAGTTCCAGATGATAACGAGTATGCTAAAATTGCCAAAATGTTTCACAAAATCTAGAGACATGTTTATTATTATTTTATTTGAATGTTCAGAGATGTCAAGAGATGTCAATTATCACTTGATTACTTAAAGTAGGCACTGCAATATATTCACAAACTGCAAAGACAACTGGAACATTGATAAATTAGCATGTGATGCAAGTCTATGTGGACAGCCTAAGGATAAAAATATATGACTCTTGGGTTCTTTACCCAGATGGAACATCTCTAACTTAACAGACGTTGTCCATTACATGACTTTAAGTACATCAAATTAGCATGGTATTGCAATGTCCTTGGGACGACCAGTAAATGTTGTTTTGATACATTTACCCTGACCCTGAAGTTCAAGTATAGCAATGTTCCCCTTTAGAATTCTATTGTATTTAATATTCCGTTTTAAACTAATCTTTACCATTTTAACAATAACCAACTTAATAGCTGGTATCACTTCTTGCTTGCTGCGATTCATTTTTTGACATGTATTTTAATTCATGTTCCTTGATGATTACATTTAATTTCTTGTCAGATCATACCTGTATATTTTTCTGCAGTTAGTTGTATCAAACATTCTGAAAGATAAAATACTGGGTAATCTGTCTATATAGTTTTGAGTTATTCAAAATAATTTATCAGTACCTCCTAAATAATTCTAAGAATTAAACAAAGCATGTATTTACTTGTTTTCAATTTAACTTTTGTGATTTGTTTTTTGTAAGTGGATTTTTTGTTCTTTAGTGTCTCCTTTTCATCTTTCATAATCATTTTTCGTTTTTAGTGTTTAATATTTATACTGTATGGTTGTGGTGCTTTGACAGTACTCACATCATTCTGTAAGGCAATTCTAACACACTGGAGGATTCATGGTCTGTAGGAGGTCCTGTATGATGGCCAGGGGCTGGAGATCTCCTGGCCAGCAGAGGAACATCCCCAAGAGATAATGAGAGAAACTTTCATATGATATGAATTTCACTCACTGGCAGCCAGCTGAGGGCTTGAATCTGAACTGATAGGCTTGTTACAGTGAAAATGCAATGCGCAAGACAACAATGAAAAAATACCTTGTAAAGAAAAAGTCATATGAAAAATACCTTACATCATTTTCATTGACCTTCTGGAGGCTGCTTTGCCATCAGAAAGTACTGTGATGTGGTGGTTGATGAAGTAGTAAGAAACAGGATATATTTCCAATAAGAAAATACACTGTCCAAAACAACCCCTGGCCGATGAGATACTTCAAAACATTAGTCAAAATGGAAATGAGTAAAAAAAAAAAAAAAAAAAAAAAGTACCTGATTCAGTGGCTTCCACAAAGATGTGAAATTTCTCCTTGTTCTGTCATGAGAGGTCATAAGACATTCAAGTTTTGTTCATATAAAGTATCATTAGCTCATAAATTAACCTCTAATGATCCAGATGTGTGCTCTAATTTTTGTAGGTAGATATTACAATCTATATACGATGGAACTGTGAAACTTCTAATGATTGATGAAGCTTGGTTTCCTCTTAGGGGATATATGAAAATTCAGTACACATAGTATTGGGGCACAGAAAATCTGCATCCAATACATGAAGTTCCATTACACGGCCAAAAAGTTAGCTTATGTATGGTGTGTGATTAGTGTAAGATGGATAATAAATCCCATTTTCTTTCTTATAACTCAGTGGATTCAGAGCATCATTGGAATTACATTTTGCGACTATTCACTGAATATTAAAAATTAAATAATTGAAGTTCAACCAATTCAATACATAAAAGAAAGAAATGTAGTAATTACATTCTTATTTAAATGGGACCGGTTTCGACCTTAGTCCAGGTCATCGTCAGCCGTCACTGAATAGCTAATCAAAGATGAAAAGCAATAGGCATACTTCCAGCAGGACAATGAAACAGTTTACACGTCAGTTCATTCAGAGGAAGTTGTTTGTATTTTGATGAACAACTAAATAACTGCACACTTTCAGCTGCTCCCATCCCCCCACCCCGCATTCCCTAGACTTAACTGCTTGCAGTTTTGATCGTCGCTGTACCTTCAAACAGGAAGTGTTCTGGAACAACCCTCACGCTCATCACAAATGTAATACTCAGTATAAATCAAGATGAACAGGTCTTCCTGCGAATTGTGCTTGGAGATGAACGGTGAACAGTTTCGAAAGTTCCTCTGAATTACAGGTTAAACAAAACCTTCAGTACCATAAAGTGTCGGTTAAATAAATTACTCCACATGTCACATTGTGGCTCTCCTTGGCAAGGCTGGATGCAATGTCGGTCAACGGCACTTCCTTTAGCCCGTGAATTCCCCAGTGCATTAGGTTTACCTCTCCTTGTAGTGCTGCTATTAAAACATCTGTCGAGGAATATCAGGGTTGGGAGTTTCAAAAGTCAAAAATGAGTGTTGATTTTTTTAAACATCAGACTGAAAATGGTCATGAATAAAATATTCCTGAACCACTTTTAAAATGTTATAGTCATCTATCATGAAACTAAGAATAATATACCAGTAATAATGGTGTGTATTTAAAAGGCTAAATAATCATAAGCAATGTAGTTGAGTTAGTACATAGAAAGGTGTTGGAAAAGAAACAATAAGAATGGTAGAATCATCATATTTCTGGAGGCCTACTTTCTTTTATTTTGCTCATCATTAATTTATTAAGGGATAGGATGGAATTTTGTGAAACACATCTTCAGAGGTATTTTAAGTTGGTAACGTCTAAAACGTCTTCTTCTTGTATATTACTTTAATTCTGTTATATCCTTCAAGCACTTCCTTTGTACAGTTACTGTGTGATAAGGTTTCCTTAGTGACTCCATTTCTGTGGTACAGTTTTAATGTTCTATATTTAGGTTTCCTCCTTTAGGAATATTAGCAATTTCAAAGAACACACCATTATAATTAATTACGTATAGAAAGTATAGCAATTGAGGCTTTCATGGCCGGCGCTACAAATCATATCAGTGTTTTCCGCGCTTGTAAGCCATGGTCCAGGAGCATGTGATGGTCCCGATGTTTCACCAAAGACTGAGTTTGGCATCGTCAAGGGTTCCAACTGATTTCGACAGCAGCGAAGCTCTCCGTGGAATGAAGTGCTGTTGTAGTTCCACCTGATTATATAATGCAGGCTACGGTGCGCTGCTCGCCTATTGGTCCGCCATGCTGTGGGGGCAGTCACTGATTGGCTGTTCTTCGGCCAATGGTTGAAGCGTTAAGGAGCCCAATGTACATCGACCTGCCTTGGCGGAGACAGGCCCGATAGGCAAGCAGCCTACCATACGTAGCCTGCACTGTATAATGAGGTGGAACTACAACACCACTTCATTCCAGTGAGAGCTTCGCTGCTATCGAAATCAGTCGGAATCCTTGACAATGCTGAACACAGTCTTCGGTGAAACGTTGGGACCATCACGTGTTCCTGGACCATGGCCTACAAGCCCGGAAAACACATGTGATTTAAGTATAAAAGGTGTTTCAAAATTATAGGTACAAACTGCAAGGGTGTGTACAGGGCAATGGAACAGGGAAGAGAGTCATAATCAACATAGGTCCATAGACCAACTGTTTCTAAGATGTAACATAATCACATTTGCAACCATTAGCATTGTTTATGCTTTACGTTTCAGATACCAGTATCTACTTTGGATGTCAATAGTATCTTGTATTTGTTGCATTTGTCATGCCACCTGACATGTTTGCACGTGCGTACATGGGATGGATGTTGATGATCTTTTTGTTAGAAAACATATTAGGTGCTAGGACAACTATCTCAAATTCCACGACAAGTACAAAACCCTGTTGACATCCAACGTTGAGTCTGGTACTTGGAACATCAATACTGAACAACATTATAATGATTGCAAATGTGATTACATCATATCTTAGAAACAGTTTGTTTCCTGGCCTATATTTATGAGGACTTTTCTCCTTGATTTATTGTCCACTAGTCATCTCTGTAGATGTTACCTATAATTTTGAAATGCCTGTTTGCTTTAATTTTATTGTGTATGTATACTTCTCAAGATGCATGTTTTTATCATTGTATTTGTACTTCAGATAGGTGCTGTTATTTTTATAAATCATTCTTTCTTTTTAATATGTGCATGTCTGAAGTTTTCAAGCCTATCATATAACAATTTTGTTTGATATATAGACTAGTATATAGGGTGAATTAAAACACTGTCTAGTAATCACAAAGGGAATCTGGACAATCAGAATTAGGGTAGGAACCAATCACTTTTTCCCACTCAGCTGCAGGTAGAAGTAACATAATGAAGTTCTGTAACCATAAATTATCAAGTGGGAGTCTCAGTTGCTGGCCCTGTGGTGTAGGGGTAGTGTGCCTGCCTCTATCCTGGAGGCCCCGGGTTTGATTCCCAGCCAGGCCAGGTATTTTTACCTGGATCTGAGGGCTGGTTCAAGGACCACTCAGTCTACGTGATTAGAATTGAGGAGCTATCTGACCATGAGATAGCGGCCCCAGTCTAGAAAGCCAAGAATAATGGCCAAGAGGATTCGTCGTGCTAACCACACGACACCTCGTGATCTGCAGGCCTTTGGGCTGAGCAGCGGTTGCTTGGAAGGCCAAGGCCCTTCATTGATGTAGTGCCATGGGGTTAGTTTTTAGGAGTCTCAATTGTCTTTTTGATTGGTCTTGGCTCCATTTTTATTTACAAATAATAAAAAAGAAATGAATTGCATCATGCAAAAATTTCATCTTCATTTTTCCCAGACATCTATAGTACATACTGCAAAAGTGAATTTTGTGACATAAGTGTGATTTTAGACATTGTGGGGCTCCTTTTGTGGGCTAATCGAGGTATATTTGAACCATGGATCTCGTCTACACCTCTTGAACATGGATGAAAATAGGGTTCGTTCCTATCCTCATTTCAGTTGCCCTAGTCCCCTTTATTACTGTGATTTTTGGACAGTATTATTCTTACACTCTGTATACCCTTAAAGTATGAGAATTGCAACAGATGTGGAATATCTATTGAAAGTGAATTTGATAGAGAGAGAGAAAAAAAGAGTGGTCATGAAATAAATAATGAAGCATAATTATTTACCTTCCAACAGTAATCTGTTTTAATTCACAATATTTGTGTAACGCCATCTGGATTACACAAATTACACTACTAGTGATCAGGAGTGCACCGACAGGGGTCATTCATCAGGTCTGTACCACACCCAGCCAGCAACCAAAAAGAAAAAAATTTGTCATATTACACAGAAAAGAGAATAATAAGGATTTTAATTTTGTAATACTTTTCATGCTGGGTAAGAACTATTTATTAATCACACAATGCAATATATCATTAGAATTTTCTGAGTCTACTGGCAAACTATCAAAAAAAAAATCATATTTGTTTGCAATATATCTTGATAAATATTCAGAAATATAGAAAAAAGACTGTCCATTATAGTTTTTTTTCTTTTTTTTTTTTTAGAACTTGATATGTGTCATTGGACACCCCACCCCAAGAAAAATCCAGAGTATGCCCCTACTAATGATATTTCACCTCCACCAAAGGATGTCTAAAATAACACTTGCTTAATTTTACATCATGAGGGATTTTAACAGCACAAAGTTGGTGTAATATTACTTACAAGATTTGGGCCTTGTATGACTAGGTGCTTTGTTAGTTAAAAATTACTTGTTGTACATTTCTTGTTTTGTCATATAGACGCACTGAAGGGAGAGTTTCTTAGTGGCTGAACACATAATTTCTTTAAACCAACAGATTTCAGAACACTTTTCAGACCTCTTCACTATCACGCTATCATGAATCATGAAAAGAATTGAACTTTATAAGTTACTGTAGGTCTGTTTTAGTATTAAGAAGACAATCTTTGAGTACCTTCAGTTTCATGCACAGTGATTTAAAGTAATCTCCAACTTATTTCCATGAGTTGTTTCTATTAGGGCTCTTAGGTACATAATTGTAACAAACCCCAGTATCTTACAAGAATTCCCTTAGACTTACATAAATTAAGGTCTTCATATAATATTCAATAAATGGACATTTGCAGTGGTCTGCTACTGAATTAGGAATTCTGGTATCTGTCTTGATTTAGTTAAACTTAATGAGCTTTTCACAGGATTGTGCTATAATTTAGACTGTAGTGTCATATTATGTTTAAAAAAAATTCTCATCAAATATAAGTTTTAATCAGTTATTGTTGTGATAAACTGGTTCTGCAAAGAAAATTGTCGTAGCAAGCAAATATAGTGGTAAATTTAGAAGAACTGAAAAATTCCTAATTCATTCGCTTCTTAAGGCAGGGCATTTTCTTACACTAACATTTATTGAAGCTAATATGAGAGTTTTACACATGAATCTGCAAATTTAAGAAACTCATGCATTCTTGTTGGATAGTTGCTTTAAACATTTCCTCATTTATTCTGCCTTGAGATAAGAGGAGTTACCAGTTTCTTTATACAAAGGCTGACACTGAGAATGATTCTTTGGCACAAGTGTCTCCTATGCTGGTGGCCATAATTCTGGAAGTTTTTTGGATGTGCACAGTATTATTGCTACATGCTTATTTATTAGCAGACAAACAACATTTATTATAAAACACCATTAGCAACTGTGAAGCTAATTTTGTTATCTAATAAAGGTAATTTGTCGTTAAATCTATGGTATTTACAAAATAATCACTATAAGAAAAGAGGAAATGAATTTTGATGTATTTTAATAATCACCGATATCATGTAATGAACACTTGCCTCATTCTTGAAACTGTTGATATTTTTGTGAGTATATTTCGTACCTTTTTTTTACTTCTGGCAGAAATTTGATCAGTGTTGAGTGTGTAATTTGTCATTCTGAGTTATGTTTTTATCTAGGTATCATTTTTACTGTTCACAAGTTAATTTCAGTTTTAAAATGATCAAAAGGAAGCAAGCTTGTACTTGTACACGACTGTTGATGTTGTGATCACAGCAATGGGACCCCAAGTTTTATGTGGAATCCGAATCGCAGAGACGTAACTTTTAATTTCAACGGTATTTCATGCACTGGTCAGGATTTGAAACGCAGCCACCGTGGTGAGCGGCTAGTGACAATGCAAAATGTTCTCAAAATTGCTCTGAAAAAGAAAGTTCATAATGAAGCAGGGCAATCACTCTTCGTGAAGAAAATTTGTACAAGGTTTTCAGAATGTAGTTCAACAAAGATCTGTCATTCCTTACTATGAAGTGAATAAAAAAATCATCACATAATAACTTGCCGAACATCGCATGAATTTTCAGTTATTGTGTTTAAAAAGTGCTTTGTTTAAAATAAGATTAACTTATTTCGATCACTAATGAATTATTTTATGTTTGGAGCAACTTCAAATTTGTAAAAAAAAAAAAAAAAAAAAAAAAAAAAAAAAATCAATGCTTGAAGAATGAAAATGACTAAATTTCTTACAAAGTTTCCAGAATTATGGCCGTCATTGTATAGTTATATTTCTACAACTTGCATACTTCATATTTACTTCTGTTGGTAGCAGCCTCATATTAGCCTATGGTTGTCAACATTGGTTTGCTTTTGTAAAAAGTTTGGATACCAAAAATGAAAACGACGTGAAAGTAGTTGTATGCGGCAATAAAACTGTGTTTCTTGAGGTTGAAACATACAGAAGCAGACACTGTACTTAGGAAAAGCTGCAGTAAGCTTATGGTGAATATGCTCTGCCTTGTGCTTCAGTCTTCAAATGATTGAAGGATTTTGAAAGTGGACTTGGTGCTTCTGCTAACGTTGTCACAGAAGCTGCTGTAATTTTCTGTAAAGAGCAGCTGATAACATCTCATCTGAGATATTGAAGGTTTCATGTGCAGTGCCCAGTTCCTGGTCATATTCATCCGACACATGTTTATTACTGATGGGTGCCATATTTATTGACTCCTGAACAAAAGAGTGATTGAAAATAGACTTGTCATGAGATGCATTATTAATGGAAGAGTTGCTTTCCTGGAATAAATTATCACCAATGACAAGTCACAGGAAAAAGAAGCACCTTCTCCAGCTGCAAGAGAAAGGTTTACCAACATACAGTTCCCCCACATGCTAAAATGATAGGGAAATGTTGCTGGTCAATGTTGAAGAATTTGATGAGGCCCTATGCAAAGACATGGTCTAAAATTCATAAAGAGTGACAAGTAGGAAAGGCATTAAATGGAAAATAATGATATGGAATATTAGGTCAAATATTATATAATATTTGCACCCCAATGCTATGGGACATTTGGTTTAAGCTCTCAGAAGTAGTGTTGAGGAGTTATGAGACAAGTCTCTTTTCATCAACTCTCACATATTTTTTGGAGGATATTTATGGGCATTGCATTCTAACAAGTCAGTAAGGAACACTAGCCTGTTTTGGTAATTGGCATACCACATTGGCAGTGCCATTAAAACAAAGAATATAAAAGAATTATAAAATACACTGATAAAACACATTTAATTGCAGGTTATACCTGCAAAAAGAAATGTAATTAAAAACAGAATGATATGTTTCATTCTTAAAAGAACATCCTCATATTCTATCAAATCACACTTAAATTTTTTATATATTTTTTAAAATAATTGATGAATATCATGATCAAGTGTAAAAGCATTTATGCTCTGTATACATACTAATTGTCGGCCCCATGGTGTAGGGGTAGCATGCTTGCCCCTCACCCGGAGGCCCCGGGTTCGATTCCCGGCCAGGTCAGGGATTTTTACCTGGACCTGAGGGCTGGTTCGAGGTCCACTCAGCCTACGTGATTAGAATTGAGGAGCTATCTGACAGTGAGATAGCGGCCCCAGTCTAGAAAGCCAAGAATAACGGCCAAGAGGATTCGTTGTGCTGACCTCACGACACCTCATAAACTGCAGGCCTTCGGGCTGAGCAGCGGTCGCTTGGTAAGCCAAGGCCCTTCAAGGGCTGTAGTGCCATGGGGTTTGGTTTGGTTTGGTTTGGTTTTATACATACTAATTGTTGAATTCCTTGAACTTATCTTAATGATATTTAGATTGATATCTTCAAGGTTCGTGTTGATGGACATCATAATCTTTTGGGATTTTGCTATGTCAAAGTAAACAAAGGGACATTCTTTACATTTCACGGAGACTTTGCTTTGAATCTTCAGAAGAGAAAACTCACCTGTTCATGGCAAAGGTTTCTCTAACAATGATGGTTATGACGGTTTGAACTTGAAAACACTTCACCGTTGGTCTATTGTAAGTGATATTTTCGTCTGTCATCAGATGCCTTACTGTGCATCTTGACATCCTGGGAATCTGAATAGCTAGCTATCCAAACTCCCAACAAGGTGAGAGCGATCAAGAAGATAACTTCCATGTGGCGATCCTATTTCCCACCTTCACGGAGTGAGGCCGTAGTTTTGTGTAGGCCAAGGATAGGTCGTGGAAGATCAGTGCACTTTTACCTCTTGAAGAGTGTGTTCTTGTGGTGCCAACTTTACCATCGCCCACATCGTCACAGAGCACACCGATCTTTCTGGTCTAAGACAGAACCTCGGCCTGCAGTGGACAATACAACTCGTACTGGCTGTCTCGTCATTTGGTTTATGTGTGAGAATGGATTAATCAAGGGCATATAAATCTCAAGTGTTCTGTTACTCAGGAAACTTAGTTCCCTTTTAATGCGTTTTTACCTTGTTTGGCTCAATAATTAATTTTTTTTCAAATTCCTCCATGTAAATAAATGTATTTTATCTTAGTTTTTGACTCCATTTAATTTGTTCAGAGAGGATGAATACCTAGGTGCACTTCCTCTTAAAACAAAAATCATCATCACCACCACCACTACCACGTCACTATGCGCTAGACTTCCATGTGGTAAGTGACGATACTTCTTGAGATAAGATCTTATTTTTGACACGGAAAAATCCCAAAATATTATCTTGTCTATCTTAATGATAATGTCCTCCTATGCTTCCTCTTTCCTTACGGGTTCAGCTAGAACTACCTTACATGAGTTCTGACAGGCTGAAAAACTTCACAGCCGTAAATTAAGTCAAAACCTGAAAACCACTTCCACCATAAATAAAAAGGAAAAAAGGGGTTTCTTATCAAGATTCCTTGAGATCTAAAATTTCTCAATGTATTTCTTAGTAAATTATCTAGGCCTAGTTTAAAGGATACGTGTTACAACATGCTATATTGGACCTCCTTGAAAGGTATGGATTTGATGCCTCTGCTTGTCAGATAAAGGAATATTTAAACATACACAAACATTATGCATAGCTATTAAAAACTATAGTATTTCTGTGTTTTCTTAAGATATGAAGCTTGAATGTAATATTTCCTATTTCATTTGTGATAAGAAATATTTGAAAACTTTATTATTTTATGTATTTCTTTTTTGAGGTTTTGGGTATGTCATGATTTATATTGAACTGTTTACAAAGGGAATATTTATATTGTCTATGCTGTGTATTATGTGACTGACATGTTCCAGAAAAAAATATTCAGAGAGTGTTATGGATAGAGGAGTTTGTAGAAGGAATGTTACAAGAAAACATTTTCTTTGACATTTTTGCCTTCTCCTGGCTTTCAGACAATTCAGTACAATATACTTTCTTCTACATACCTTTCTTTACATCTTTATATTTTTATTTGATTTTTTCTGTGTTCTTTATTGATAATTTTTCCCTTATTATAGACTGTGAGTAGTGGCAATTTGTAGTGGCTGTTTTCTATAATGTAACTTGATTTTTCAGTTATTTTCATTAATTCTTCTTTCTTTCTAGGTTGATTCTAATGAAAAATTTGCTTTATGACCATAAACTCTATTATGATGATAATGATTATTATTATTATTATTATCTGTGAATGTGCCCTCTAATTGCCTATATTTATTAGCATTTGAGAGCATTGATATTTTATATTACTAGTAGTCGATTAGTTTGAGAAATTAACATTAAATTGCTGACAAATAAAGCACTTTTTTTTTCTTTTATTGAAGGGCATGCAGTTGTATTGCAATAAATATGTAGGATAATCTAGAAATTAATTCTTTAAAATTATATCTTTGTACTTTTGATGTATTATTCCTATTTTAATATCTCTTATTTCATAATGAATGAATACGATACACAAACGGTTTAAAAAGACGTGCCCTTCTAAAGGTAAGAGGAACTTGGAACACACATCACCGAACATCATTCCGTAAGTGAACTTGTGAACTGAATCAGTAGTAGGATAGCCTAGAGTACGGTAGATATTAGCATAGATTATCGCAAGTAGAAGTAAATTTTGACACATTTTTTAAGTACAGACCACGGCATGATCCAGTCTAATTAAAGCGATATGAGTTATATTTTAAAAACACTGTATTCCATTTACTTTTCATATATAACTTGGGGTAAGCATTGTAATTTGATCGTACTTTGAATTTTCTAAATATTTTGATTATACATTCAGAGAGATATCTTATATTTGAAACCTTATATGTACAAAGGAGTAATTGTTTCTCCTCCTTACTTGTAATAATCACACTATATATTAATTTTATTTTTCTTAAAAATGCTAGAAGCCTCCGTGGCTCAGATGGCAGCACGCCGGCCTTTCACCACTGGGTTCCGTGATTCAAATCCTGGTCACTCCATGTGAGATTTATGCTGGACAAAGTGGAGGTGGGACAGGTTTTTGTCTGAGGTTTTCCCTGTCACCTTTTCATTCCAGCAACACACTCCAAAATCATTTAATTTCATTTGTAAGTCATTAACCATCGCCCCAGAAGAGTGCGGCATTTCCTATCCTTGCCGCTAGGCGGGGGACTTCATTCGTTCCATTCCTGATCTGGTCAAATAACTGGAAACAGCTGTGGATTTTCTTTAAAGGGCTAAAAAGGGAGTTATCTGAATTATATTATTTTTTAAATTTTATAATTGTTAGGTTCTTCAGTCTGCTGAAACTAATTTTGAGTAATAAATTTATAAACGACATATGACAAGATGAGAACGATTAAAGCAACTACGGAAGACTTCCCTTCAGGTTTCTCGGAGAGTGGTATTATGTCATCTTTGGATCGGTCACAGTATAGCAATGCACTCCTACTTACTGAAGGGAAAAGGGTGTGCTTGCACCAGTAACCTGACCATGTCCCTCATTCTACAAGATGACGAGCAGGCAGTAGACCATGTTTAAAAGCGAATTTTCTATTGGTTTTTAATTTATATTTTAATGTTAGTTATGTTTTTATTTTATTGACTTTATTTTAGTCTGTCTTCTTGTATTTTTTAATGTGTTTTTTACATTTTTAATTTAAATAAAATATATGATTTCACATAAAAGGCCATGCCTAATTTCATTTTAATCTACTTTCAAATAAATTTTATGAGAAAATAAGGCATTGCAAATTAGATCCACTGATTATTCTAAATTTGTAATAGTTTTATCATCATCATTTAAATTCGAGTCAGTGGGTAAATTTTAAAATGTTAATTTTCATTACATTTTGTTTCATCTCATACCATTAGGAGCCGATGACCCAGATGTTAGGCCGCTTTAAACAGCAATCATCATCATAACCATCATCATCAGAAATTTCATTCCAGAAGCAAAGAATGATTTTATTGGCTTTGATGAATAATCTTTAATTACTATTTTTGTTTGTTTCGTTGGATTTTCACTAATGAAGGTAAAGAATTGGATCATGCAGTGGATGTTGGCAGCTTAGCAGTGCTGTTGGTAATAAGTAGATCGCAGTAGATAAATACAAGCTAATTCATAATTCAAGTGTAGTGATATGACAAAATTTTGTGATATGTTGAAAGAAATAGCTTATGTAAGGAACATGCTAAATGCTGATGAGCATATGAACTCAGAAGGCATTTAATTTTATATGTTGTAGGTTTATTATGTTCAGATCTTAAACACATATTGAATTTGTATTAAGCAAACTGATAATGAGGCAACATTTCTTCAGGATCTTTTATTGCCCCATCATTTATTTTAGTAATTTAGTACAGTCATTTGTTTAACATCTCCTTGAAAATGCAACACGTCTCATGAGATGTTTCTTTCCTAATTGTGATCAGTTTGGCAGAAGTTTGGTTTAGCAGCATTCTTTTCAAAATAATATGAATGCATAGAACAGAACAAGACAGGCAAAGAATTTTACCTACGTGACAGGGAAGTTCAACCACTTGCCAAAAAAACTTGTAAAATGTTTGTTAAATACAATCATTCCATGCATCATTAGTAAAGATTAGCACAGCTTTTGGAGCTGTCAATATTACAAAAGCAAAAAACACTTTTTATCCCAAATTAATTTTCTTGTATGACTTAGATGAGGACATTGGTAACCTTACCTACCATACTATATTTCACATCACTAATTAGGTTCACTACTTCTTCTGTCTCTGAGTGCTGAGCCTGCCACATGCATTCCTATCCCCAACAAGCTACCGCCTTTACTCGCAGAGTTGTATCATGTTTGTTTGTCCAGATTTTCATTTCATTCTCTAAATTTCAGAATTTCACCCAACATTAATAAGTACCTTTTTATGTGCTGGCTCCCTCGCAGCCTCCGTGCCTACTGGACTTCCTGTCAGGGTTATTCCCCACTTCATCTAGTTTAAGGGCACCAGGAACTTGCACTCATCCCTCTAGAATTTACTTGTTATGTAAGTACAGTATGTAAGTCTTCTAACAAGAGGTTTACCAGATACACCTTTTTGACATTGATACACCCACCATAATACCAGTATAGTTGGTCTGTTATTGGACATTACACATTTTCCAGCTAACTCATTCTCGGTTGCCAATGTTTTGCTAAGTTGGGTTCATCAGATTGTAAATTGCACGCCTACCAAGATGCACGGCTAGTGCGTACCGTGAAGGCTACTACTACTAAAATGTTCTCATTCCCCCCCTGAAGGGGGAGCGGGCCACTTAGATGGTGATGCTGTCTCTCAGGTTGGGAGATTTGTTACGGTGAAGGAGATGCTCGGAGAAGGTGAGGGTGTTGGCGGCCATGGCCTGTACTAGGAACTGTCCCGGCATTCACCTTACTACAGGAGAATGGAAAACCACGGAAAATCATTCTCAGGACAGCAGACGGTTGGGGCCAGCCTTGTCCCGTTTCCCAAATGCAGAGGCGTAGAGCCATGGTAGAGCCATGGCCACCCCTCCTCTGCTCGGCTGGCCGGTTAGAGTGTAGTGCTGTGGCCACTTGTGGGCCGGCTTGGAGCCACCAGCAGTGCCAATGCACTATGGGAGACTTTGTCTCATTTTCAAAAATTCATGCCTGCCTGGCCATCAGATGATATAGATGTTGATTCCTATAGGGAACCTGAAATATTTGTCCCGAATGAGTAAATTTATGATACCAATATAGTTGGTCCATTATTGGACAGTATGAATTTTCGAGCTAACTCAGTCCTGGTTGCCAGTGTTTTGACCCATTGTGCTAATTTTGGCTCATCAGTTGGTAAATAGCACATCTACCACGTACCAGAAAATATGCCTTATAAAATTAATATTAAGTTTCTGTGTATGCCTTCACAGTTTTAACTTTGTATGGTAAGCCTTGTAAGCATTCACTAACTCTAAAGAAACATGTTCAAAACTTATTTCTCTCAGCATATCACTGACTTTATCTTGGCTTAGTCACCATACCTTCTCACCTCGCTACAATCATTCCTTCATGTAGGAAGGGCATAACGCAAAATTAGTTAGTACTGCAATTAGAAAACACCATATTTTAGGCACATTATGAAAGCTGCATATTCTGTATTTATTGGTACATTTCTGTTGTTCCTTTGATTTATCTGCCAAACTTCATATTTTAAAGCAAAATTTACCTTAAACTGACATGAGAGGAAAGGTCACCTGCTAGGACCATCATAAATTTGTAATTGTGATTTAGAAATGCTGCAACAAGAGAAATTCTTCAAAATACATATTGAATATTTATAGAATTTTCTAAATTTCTCTAAACATGTTCTTTTATTTTTGTCTAAAATGATTTCTTATGTATTTCTTTTGTGAAGATAAGAGACATTTGAAATATCCAAATCTTTTCAGTGAAATTGTCATGACACCTAAGAATTAAACCAAATTTTGCATGCCATAGTGAATTACTGTAATATTTTTTAAAGTACGGTACAAAACTCAAGATTTGTAGCATTTTGCAAAATTACTTTCAGAACAATTTTTCATTCATAAAATGTTGATACATTTTTGGTATAATGAAAACATTTATGGCAATAATTTTTGTGGACGAAACGGTACTTTTGCAACACTAATTTTGTATCAATAATTATTACTTACATTTATTCACTCTGTAAGTTATGAATTTGATTGAATTATTTGACTGTCTCTACAAAATTGAAACCTTGACTTACCGGTACATTTACTGCTTTATTGTGTAGTATAAATGTAAATCTGCTATTGTTACTAGATTTTATTCAGGAACCTCTGAAGACTTGAGGTTGGTTTTTGGTAATAAAACAATTAAATATAGCAATTTATTTGAGTTTTTCAAAATTTACATAATTTGAAGTTTAGCTCAAGATTTGTAGAAAGGAACAACATAAGTACCATATTATTTCAAATAAATGCTGGAGTAGATAGGCACATAATATAGTTGGAAATTGAAATACTACTACTAGCTGCAACTGCATGCCCTTAAACACATCTATACTATTATATGAAGTGTTGTGTCTGTTCTTCGACGGAATGCAGGTGGTGTTTGTGAGTACCTAGAGATGGACGAGAGATTTCTTCCTGTATTTAAATTTTTTATTACTTTGATCAGATACATTTCTAATGTTATTTATGCAGTAAAAGTACTAAGGTACTTGAAAGAATCAACTCAAATATTGTATATACAATGCCTTCTTCTTCCACAGTAACAAGGAATAAAGAGAAGATTGCAAAAGTATACAGGGAAGAAACTCACTGATAACTTACATGCTTCTTTCTCCAACAATGTTGATTCTTTCTCTGACCTGATCAAACTTCTTTTTCTTGTTTCCTGTCTTTCAGTATTCTTGGATAGCACACTGTGTTTAATCTGAATTAATGTACTTTTTATTATTCCCAAACTTTTCTCCTACCTTCAATAATTTTGTTTAAAAGCAAATCTTCATTATTTTATCTGTCTGAGATGTCTCTGTGTTCGTTTGGACTCTGGTAATTGGTAGAATTTTGCTCAGTTTTTCATTTTAAACTTATCTTTAGTGTTACTGGTATTAGGATTGATTAACTTTTGTAAACAATCTTTAGGAGTTAAGGTATGGCAACATTTTTAGGATAGCCTGTGTTTAAAAGACAAGTCAATGGTAAGGTGGAGGTATAAATATATTACAGAAACCTTTAAACATTGAAAGTGTGCTTTAAGTCATTTATATTTTAATAGAACACAAATTCTTTGGAATAGTTTGCAGTTTGTAATGTTGTATTTAGGATAAGGAATCAAATTGTTGAAATCTAGTTGATAGGTAATCTGATAGGCATTGATATTTCTGACTAAAATTAAAGTTTTCTATCCTATGGCATAGCATGGTGATTCTTATGATGCAGTTTTATGTTTGAAAATGCTCAAGTGTTGAGACCACCTGTAGCATATGAATTACAGTCAAACCCTTGAGTAACAAAGTTCAGTACAGTTGAACGATAAATCTGCATTAAGTAATATTTCTGTGTGGTCCCATCAAATTTAGCCATAACTCATTACACCCATGAAGCAATTTCAGAAACTCTCTGTTGTAATTGTATGTAACATCGCCTTATAATGGTTCTCAGAAAGCAATAAGCTGGTCCCTACACTCTGGAGCAGGTATGGCTAATGAATTACTCGAGGATGGAAAATTGTATGATCTGGTAAAGTGAATTGCACAATCTTTAAAAATAGCCAGCCTTCCCAGTTATTTTCTAGTGCAAGACTGTAACATAGGTATGCCCTCTATTCTACATAAGTGACTAAGTTTGGAAACAAAATTAGGTTCATTTGAAGATTTGGATGATAAAATGAAACAGTGAGCAGTTACAAAAAAGTTCATGTTTTCACAATCTACATTGGCGACATTTCTTAAACTAATGAAAGAAAAGGAAGTTGAGGAAAATAGTATGAGCAGAAAATTAGATTCTATGCAAAAGCAATTGAGGATGGCAGTTTCATATGATACAAATAGTGTAAGGAAATGAAAGTCCAAAATGTTTGTGTAGGAGATCAACTGATCTCAAAAAAGCCCTTCATTAAGCCATAGCAGTAGCTACAATGCTGCAAGGATAGATCTGACATTGTCTTCAAATTGGTGGTTGGGGAAAAGAAGTCTGCCTCCATTGGCTCAATATAACAGTAACGCTGATGGGACAAAAATGTTGTTATATGGACGTTCGGCTCTACTAATCTAAATTCAGAGCAGAGGACAGCAACCAGTTAAATATCCAGAGAAGACAATTAATGTAAAGAAGAAAATAATTTGGTTAACAAATGTAGATATATGTGATTAATATGATAGGAAATTTGATTAGAATGATAAATGAATAATTGGATGAGAGATGTAATTTCAGTTTACAAATCCCAAGATTGCAAGGCAGTACAGAAGGTGATAATTCATCTGTGCATAAAGAATTGAAAGGCATGACCGCCCACAGTTTCGGCAAGCCATCCAGCGGGGAATTTTTCCAGTGTCACTTAATAGTAGGAAGAACACAGGGACCTGCAGACTTACTGTATGTGGATGGAGGAAAGAAATCTGGCTCACAGCCATAAAATGAAGGAGAAGGAGTATTAGAAGAGAAAAAAACAGATGGCCCAAGTGACAAGAAAATATGAGCCCCATGGTCCTCAGTAGGCAGAAATGACTAAGCAGAAGAAGAAGAAGAAGTCTGTTGAGAAATAGAGGTTAAAATTGAGGCACCATTGAGGAGAAAGAAGAGAAACATGAAAAGAACTGGACAAATTGAATTGTCAAGATGACCCCTCAATGTGTATTGAAACTTCTTCTCCTGATGAAGCTGGAAAGCAGAAATGAGCCCGCTTTGGGAGTGAGAAAAAATAAGTGTAGAAGAATTAAAACCATTCTATTTGAAGATATGGAGATTGTTCTTATCCTTTTGAGTTTTATTTCTCTCTCTTCTTCATCCCAAACTGACCTGTCATTGTGTATACCCTAGCATGTGTTCCTTTCAATGATTTATACACTGTCAGGAAAAAAATTGCAACAGTATGAATCTGTTTGTCAGTTTATTAATGATTCCACCTAGAGGTAATATAGTTTGATGAGATTACATGACCAACAATACAGACCAAACCAAGCAATAGATGCCAAGTACTCAAGGTACTTAGCATCACATCAGTATCCACACATGCTTGTATTCTCGTGTGTAGACAGTTATACAGCTGATGAATATCATCCTACGGTATAGTTTCCGAAGCCTATTCCACCTGTTGTTGAAATTCTGCAAGGTCAGTAGCTTGCTGTATGGACTGGGTCAGACATTATCCAATCGTGCCCCAAACACGTTCCATGGAAGAGAGGTGGCGTCTCCGAAAACCGTAAAAGTAGTTAGTCGGACGTAAAGCAAATAACATTATTATTATGGTTCAAACAAAATCCTGGATGTTGCGGATACTATTTAATGGATCCTGCAGAGACACCAACTCTGAAAGGAATTGCAGCTTATTGCGCCTCACACTCTGTTCCCAATATGTCGGGGGGCAAATACACTCTGGAAAATAATGCTCACCAGGTCACTTGCTTGATGGCAGAACCTGTTCTCATGGCTAAACATAACTGAGCACCATTCCATTCTCCAGGCAATCCCTGCCCAATACAGTGGTGTTCAAAGAAGAAGAAGACAGGTCGAAAGAAAAGCATACAAGTTCGTAGTCCTGCTACAAGCAGATGGTTCACAATTGTATGTATGCACACCCTTGGTGTCAGATCTCTCCTGCAGATGCAGTACAGTCTGCCAGTGATGCCCAAACCATAAACCGACCTTGATGTGCGTCTGCAGTACAAACCTGGTCTACAGGTGTGGGGCTGTTAAGCTGACCACTGATAATACCATAATATTGCCAAACTACAGATGCATCATGACCACCATGTGCAGCAATCCATCAATATGTTTATTTTGCCTCGCGAAATCCTAGTATTTATGTCATCGCTGAGGAAGAGAAAGTTTTTTTCTTGAAACATGTATGATGTTTTTAATGAATAAATAAGACGGATTAACATAAAGTGTATTAGTACGGCAGAACTTTCCAGCATCCTATTTTAAATAGCTTTTTATGAAATCCTACAGTGTGACCCCTCTTAAATGGCAATAATTGCACAACTGAGGCATGTAATCATCTTGAAAACTTGACTGTTGCGCATGTAATCAACATTCAACCTTCCCTGCACACATGATCCAAAATACTGTCTGGCACAAGGAAGTGTTGGCCAACGTCCTTGAAACATTCATCACTTTAACTACAGTCCTCAAGCATGCAGCTATTGAACCCACATTCCACTGTTTATGGTGTTGCAATTTACGAAGGCAGATCAAATATAAACAGGAATTTGAATGGACCGCTGCTGTTAGTAATAATTCTGAGGCGGGGTTTTGCCAGGATGTTGGTGGGGGTGTCTGGAGAAGGGGATTGCGTGCACAAATGACGTTGGAGAGAGCTGGGCTCCTTCAGTACACCATGAGTGAGCAAGAGGTGCAATGTATCATTATCAAATTTCTTACAAAAGAGGGCACCAAACCTTCCGAAATTTTGAGACGGCTCCGCGCACAGTTGGGGACGAAACACTTTCGCAGACTCGAGTATACGAGTGGGCTAAAAAATTTGTGGCAGGAAGAGAAGCTGTGGAAAATGAACCTTGTGAAACGAGACTGCGGACAAGCATCACTGTAGACAACATTTTTGCCATTCATGACTTTATTGGTGAATAAAAATTTTGCAGATTGTTTTAGTCATAGGAATATGTTGTGGAAGTGTTCAATCCATCATCTGAGATGAACTCCATTTCAGAAAATTGTCTGCCAGGTGGCTCTTTGTCTCCTCAACCAGGAACAAAAAACTTTATGCCAGAAAGTTTATCAGAGACTCCCACATTGCTACGAGGAGGAAGAAGAGGATTTCTTACATCATATTGTGACTTGTGATGAAACTTGGATGTGTCATTACACCCCAGTCAAAGCAAGCAAGCATGGAGTGGCGGCGAAGAGACGAAGCAGGTCCAGTCAAGGTCAAAACACGCCCACCTGCTGGAAATGTGCCTGCAACCGTTTTCTGGGACTCCGCGGGTGTTTTGCTGGTGGATTTTCTTCAGGAACAAAGGACAGTTAATGCAGCCTATTACTGTTGCCTTTTGGATGAAGGAAAAGCTGTGTATCGCAACAAGTGTTGTCGGCAACCAACCTGAAACATCATTCTTCACCATGACAATGCAAGGCCGCATACTGCCACTTTAATGCGGGAAAAATTGGAAGAAATTTACTGGACACCTCTGGAACACCCTCTGTACTGTCCAGATTCATTGCCCTATGACTACCATTTGTTTGGACCAGTCAGACAAGACCTAAGAGTACAGCGGTTCATTGATAATGCAAGTGTAGAAGAGTTTGTGTGCAACTGGCTCTGCACACATCCCTCTTCTTTCTATCAGGATGGTATCAAAACTTACCAATTCGACGGAGAAAAATGTGTATCGAAGGCAGGACACTATGTAGAAAAGTGATCTCTATATATGTGGGGTTTTTTTTTTTTTTTTTTTTGGTTGATGCAATAAATCAAAAAGAATAATTCCTGTTTATATTTGATCCACCCTTATATTTTTCCAGCAGTGTAAATTTGTTGTAGTACTTTTGATCCATGTGGTCACCTATAATTTCAGACAGATGATAAATAAATATGTACAAGTATTTACCTATTTTGCATCTATGAGTAAGTGCTAGCAATGCCATGGGATCAAGGCACAAACCTAAATAATTCAAATTCTGATAGGTTGTGTAGTCATGATTTGTAGCATAATTCATTAGGCACTTGCCTCCTGTGCTCAGCTCTGCAAGATTGAATCTTGTTGCAGTTAGTTAGCTTCTGAGAGTGTTTAAATATAGGAGATCTATGTCAGGAGGTTTCCTAGCAGGTCAGAGGGTCTCTTTTCAGTGTAGAATTCTGACACACTGATCTCTCTCACAACCAATAGTAGTTGAAGGGACATAAAAAACAATTATTATTATTATTATTATTATTATTATTATTATTATTATTATTATTATTATTATTATTATTATTATTATTATTAAGGTGAATTCATGTTTTTGTGACTTTATTTAACTGGAAGAACATTGCATTTTAAATTATTTCATTTGGCAGGTAACATAAATGGTTTATTGATGCTATGCGTGATAACTTGGCATAGAATGTTACTTTGTAGGATTCAATGTCTTGAACTCAATGTGAAATAGAAATTTTCTTTTAGTTGCTCAGTGTCTTTGAGAAGTTCTGTTAGTATTTTCATTGAGTTAATCTCTTGGCAAGATTCAGAACAGCTCTTCTGCCAGTCATCATTGGCACCCAGGTACCTTGCTAATTACTTTGTGTCATCAAGTGAAAGCTCTTTTTTTTTATTCCTCTGTATATTAGTAATAACATTTTGATCAATGTATGTCCTAGAATAGCTAGATGTCTTAGTTTATAATGTTGAAACTTACTATGATTGGTATAAAAGCATTCTAAAATTATTCTTTCATCTCTACATGATAGTAGATCTGAGATAAAATTTTTCCCATTGTAGTTTGTAACAATATAATAGTTGTGGTGTTTATTCAATTTAAATTTTCTATAAAATCCCTATATATACTCTTCACATTTCACTGTTTGTATATAAATAACTTTTATGCTTTAAAAAAAATTAAAATATTTGTTTTTAATTTGCAATTAAACAAATAATTTGCATCTTGCCTGTTGTGTTATAATTTGAGAAGATGGAATTTAAGGAACTACATTCTCTGTGTAGCCAAAAGTCACTAGACCCATTCTTGTTGGTTTTCTTTGATATTATTGCAGCATTTACGCTTTGGGGTAGACGCTAACTTACGGTAAGCTTGTGGCAGAATGTTTTCCTTTCTTCCACTGACATTGTGAATAGTTAATGGGTGTTTGTTGGTCAAGTTTGTCTAGCACACAACAGACTATTTTTTTAAAATAAATTTTTATATGATTTGCTTTACGTCACATCAACACTGATAGGTCGTTTTTAGAATTTGGGATAGGAAAGGCATAGGAGTGGAAAGGAAGCGGCTGTGGCCTTAATTAAGGTACAGCCCCACCATTTGCCTGGTGTGAAAATGGGAAACCACGGAAGACCATCTTCAGGGCTGCCGACAGTGGGGTTTGAACCCACTATCTCCCGGATGCAAGCTTACAGCTGCACGCCCTTAACCGCACGGCCAACTTGCTCGATACTGATAGGTCTTATGACAATGATGGGATTGGAATGGGAAGGATGTAACCATGACCTTAATTAAGGTACAGCCCCAGCATTTGCCTGATGTGAAAATGAGAAACCACAAAAGGCATCTTCAGGGTTGCTGACAGTGAAGTTTGAAGCCATCATATCCCGATTGCAAGTTGACGGCTATTTGACCCAAATCACACAGCCACTCGCTCAGTAACAGACTATTGTACTCATTCCAAAGATGTTCTATTGGGTTTAAGTCAGGGCTTTTGAGTGAGCTAATGAAGCAGGTCAACCTGATTTTCTTCAAACCACAGTGCAATTGACTTTGCTTTATTGACAGAAGCTTTATTGTTCTGGTGTAATAAAAAAAATCGACAGTTCTAGCCCTTCAAGCAAGCAACTCAATGCTGAAAACATCCTAGCGATATGAGCTACGAATTTTAGGTAAATAAAATAAAGAATGAGAATATAATCTTTATTTATTTCTAAAAATTACAATCCTTTTCTTAATCATCATTATCCAGTTGATTAGATTAGCAGTTTGCCTTTTTCTATCACTACAAGCGCTAATGTGAGTCAATGCAGAGTTTCACTTAAGCCCTTATAAATACATTCGGTGAAGATATTTTTCAAAAATTCAAAAAACACCTAAGGGTATTGAATCAAGGAACATATTACAGAAAGAATTACGTAAATAGGTTCATTGGCTAGGATTTTAATTTTTTTAAACGAGTAAAGAAAAGCGATTTAAGGCTGTTTTTCTGAAACTGTATTTAGGCCGGAAGTGATTTTCAAAATTTGTTTTTTAGTTTGATAGAGCTATCCAAAGCTCACAATTTGAAATCTTTTTGGGCCCTTTAGCCCATCAACATTTGGCATAATTGAGGACGTTGCTTAATTTTACGTTTTTCGTAGTACGGGTACCCCTAGGTTGTCTGCTATGAAATGTTTTCACCATTAAAAAGCCTATTCCAATATGTTGCCTAAAGATGTTGTCTAAAATGTCTAGGTTTATGCCAGAGTCTTATTATTCCTGTGATTAAAACTAATTGTCCTAGCCCAGATTAGGAAAAACAGCCCTAAACATTTACAGTACCTCACCGAATTGCACTGTTAATGCAACACACTCTGGGTAAATGTCATTTGCGGGGTATCCATCAGGTCCGCACATGTCTATCTGAGTACCAAACCACTCTAATATGCCTTCGTCCACTTCTCCACAGTACAATGGTGGTGGTGTTTGTACCGCTTAAAACGACATTGAGAATTGGTGCGTGTGATCAGTGACTTTCTAGGAGCAGCACACCTGTGAAAATGAAGTGTTATCACCTTGTGGTGAATAGTGTCATGACCAAGCTCTGCAGTTGTTGACAAGGCTGACAATTGATGCACACAACATGCTTCAGAATTCACTGGTTACTTACTAGGTGTATGCATAAGTTTTTCTGGTTTCACTAAGAAATGGCTTAACATCTCACCGTCACAGATAGGTCTTATGGCGATGGGATAGGAAAGGGCTAGGAGTGGGAAGGAAGCAGTTGTGGCCTTAATTTAGGTACAGCCCCAGCATTTTCCTGGCATATGAATTTGACACATATGTCAGTTTGTTCGTCTGACATTAACCTACCAACACACACAAGTTGAGTCCACCAAAAACTAGCGTCTTTGTTGTATCATTCAGAGATCATGTCCATGTTTGTGCCTGAAAAAGAACATTTGCAGCACTCATTGCTTTTCTTATTTAATCAAAAGGAAAAGACTGTGGAAAGTCATCATTTGTTGGTAGAAACATATGGTGAACACGCTCCATTGGTTAGAAAATGTGAGACAATTTAAACGTGGTTATTTCAATATGAAAGACAGTGCACGCTCTGGTAGTGGTATTATGTATTATGAACTTTTGAAGCCCGGCAAAACCATTACTGCATAATGCTACTGCCAACAAATTATTAATTTAAATCATGCATTGATCAAAAGACAACCAGAATTGGCCAAAAGACATGGCAAAGTGATTTTGTTACACGACAGTACGCCGTCTCACACAGCAAAACCAGTGAAAGACACCTTGAAATTGATTGGATGGAACATCCTTCCCCACCCATCGTACTGCCCCAAACTGGTGCCTTCTGACTATCACCTCTTCGCATCAATGGGGCATACGCTCGCAGAGCAGCACTTCAGCAATTTTATGGACGCTGGAAAATGGCTCAACAAATGGTTTGCCACAAAAGACAAGCAGTTTTTCTGGCATGGTATTCATATATTTTGAATAAACAAAAAAATGAATTTCCCTTGAAAATGACGTGTTTTCTTTACCACAAAACCAGCAAATATGTATGCATACACCTGTTAGCCTCTTCGGCCTACCAGAGCACTGGTTGGGACTGGTGTTCTCCTGATGTCTCCATGTGACAATGTCATCACTAACACAGTGGATCAAAACACTGTTTACTGCTGATAAATCTCTCTGATGGAATGCCCAAATTTATGGGCCTCTACAGTCATGCCCCTTTCAAACTCTCACAGTGCTCTCCACTGGCTCATTCTGACAGCAAATATCACATGTATAGCGCTAGTCACGTGTTTTAATGATATTGTAATATGTTGGTGGGGTAAATAAATAAGACAGAACCTGGTAGTGTCCTCTTCTAAGATTTATTAACTAAACACTAAAACTACACATTTACACACACACACGATTGCTGAGCTCACAACTTACACAAGTACACAGGACACACACTTACACAGTTCCTGCTCTCTCTCTTAGTTTCTCATGTTTTATCCACAATGACACACAGTCTTCAATCATTGACACTACACTCACTCAGCCACTCAGTCATGCTCGTTACCGCTGTCATGGTTCACAGTCCACACGTCAGACTTGCACCTTGGGACAGTATCTGTTGTCCACTCAGTCCGCCGAACTCCACTCACAGCCTCATGTCGGCACCCAGCGTTGTCCTCGACACTGCACAGGACGGGCCACGTCCTCTTCCACCAGCTGGTCCAGGACACTCTCATGCATGACGATAGGCACACAGAAATGAGTCCTCGGCTCCAACAGACAGATACTCCACAGACTGACACCTCAACCCAGGCTGTCACTAACACACTGACTGCAGCCTTCGCTAACTTACTGAGTTTGCACATTTGTCTCACTATACCAGCTGAACTACACCAACTAACTCAATCCCGTAGGTCGTGCCTGGCTTAAATACCTGGGCCGAAGCCATCTGGATGCTTCCAGGAGGGACATGCCTCCCAGAGTCTTCCCAAAACCGAATACTCTCCGCGTGCCGTCCAGATTGTTCCATAATGCTGGATGCCTCCAATGAGCGAGCAGGACGATCTAGATAGTAGCAGTGGGGGCGCTGACCAATCCGAAAGTGGCTGTCCTCCACCTGGTGATGGGAGTAGGGAGAGGGTGGGTCTTCATTGGTGATGAGCGTGTGGTTGGAGTTGGCTAGCTTGCGCTAATTTCTGTGGCTGTACATTGGCATGGCAGATGCAGCGGCTCACCATGCCACAAAATACTAGGCAGGTGCACTTAGAGCAAAGGAATATCCAATGAGGTGACTTTTGGCTACATAGTGCAGCTTCTCAGGGCTATGTACCTGGATATCAGTATGACTGCATACAACCTTATTTAGGAGGCTATGAATGTAGGTTTCAGTATAACAATATGTAACTTTTCTCAGGAAACCATGGACCTCTTTTGTTGGTGAAGCAGTGTGACCTTACTCAGTACTGAATTATTTCCCTTGATAGGTCATCATTTTGAGTGAAAAATCTGGTAGGCTTTTTGATATATTCCAAATCAACAGCTAAAGGTACAAATTCCTCAGACACTCTAAGCAATACATTTCTGTAATTTACTAGTAGCATTAACTTATTTAGTAGCACATAAATTAGGGATTATTCTGTAATATACTAAATAATCACCAGAAGAAAAAGAACCTTTCAACTCAAACCACCCTGTTGTTTCATCAAATAAAAATTCTTTATTTACAATAACCTGCACAGGTCGAATGCCCTCTTAACATTTAATTTATTTTCTCTGTTGCTGTTTATTCTTTTCTTGAATATCTGTACAGATTTTGGAAAAGAATCAAACACTTCCCCTGGTAAGCTGGTGATTGGGGTAAATTGGGGTAAATGGGATTATAAATAAAGGTTACAGAGAGGGATTGTAGTAAGGATGTGAAGGATACGGTGTACAAGTCTCGTGTAAGACCCCAGTTAGAGTAAGATTCCAGTGTATGAAGCTCACACCAGGATTGCTTGATACATAAAGTGGAAAAGATCCAAAGTGGAGCAGCACGATTTGTTCTGGGTGATTTCCAACAACCAGTAGTGTTACAAAACTGTTACAACATTTGGGCCGGGAAGACTTGGGAGCAAGGAGATGAGTTGCTTGGCTAAGCAGTATGTATTACATGTTGAAAACTTCATTGTTGGTCCTCATTGACAGTAAGATACTTCAAAATAAAAAGACTTGAGGTTTCCACCTTTTCAATACATAATATACTCACATTAGCAATTAAATTACATTAATGTCAAAAATATTTGCAGGACAAGTTTTGTCTCTTTGAGACGTCATCAGCCACTTATTTTCAGCATAGATTAAAATTAGACATGTACAGACAGTAAAGAGATGTCATACCCTTATGATTCCTATAAATAACAAACATGCACTTATGTCCACTAAGATCAGAAAAAATAGTGCATGAAAAACACTGATTAGAAGTCTTTAGAAAACAGAAAAACACACTTACAGTTCACTTGTTCGTGCTATACTTTTTAAAAAATCTGTCGGGTAGAATCGTCCTTGTAAAATTGGTCTTGTTTCAGATCCATTGTTCATAATATTCTTGCAGACGATTCAAACTGATAATTGAGGTGTAATTAATCTAAATTGTATAGAAGAGGGGACTCCTCAAGGTTGAAATGAAGGTTGCATTGAAAATGTTGCAGAATGCAGTATTGTATTTGGGAGTCTGGAAGAGGAAGAAGAAGAAAAGCCGAGAAAATAAAGTGATAATATGATGAGGGACTAAAGTGTAAAAAGGAAGAGAGAGAAAATACACTCAACCCCTTTTCATTTCTCACAGCTGACGCCCCCCAGAGGGTGTGACCGCTTTTAGCCAGTGTTGCCAACATGATGGTTTTTCCACTAAATCTAGGCTTTTTGTACTCTTTATTGGTGGGCAAATTTTAACACATGGTGGGCAGTGGGAAATCTAGTATTTTTCATGTATATGTCAATGGATATTTTGGTGGATTTTCAATTAAAGTTTTATGCAGTGTGATAGAGAGTGTAATAATGTATAAGTTCACTTTTAAGTTGTTAACCTTGACAGTCGTGATGCCATTAAAAAGTAAGCCGGGCAAGGCCTGAACTGTAGGTGGAGCTCTGATGTAGGGTATTCCTTTAAAAATAAGGAAGCAAGGAATGCTTCAGTGCATTTATCATTCTTCTTTTTATAGTGGTGTCACTAGTTCAAGTGTCAAATGCACTTAAGGTTGTTATACAGTCGTTGATTCCCCTTCTTGTATCATGTAAATTGGACGTCAAGCGCAAAGTTGAATGTATCAGTTGGAAAATTATATCCTTTTTAAAGTAGCCTCAAACCATACACTCAGTTAATTTCTGGTGTGAAGTGATGAGATATTGCTATGCAACCAATACCAATCTATTTCAGGAACTGGCAACATTTGCAGTGCTGCACCTAGTATTGCCATTGTCGAATGCAGACTTATTTTTAGTCAGTAGAACATTATTAGAACTAAAGCCAAAAATAAATGAGATGCAAAGTGATAAATTTGTCTTTAGGTTGTGGATTCTGACAGGACTGAGAAGAAACACACAATACTGCCATATGA
The DNA here is from genome assembly GCF_040414725.1 of Anabrus simplex. Classification (NCBI taxonomy): domain Eukaryota; kingdom Metazoa; phylum Arthropoda; class Insecta; order Orthoptera; family Tettigoniidae; genus Anabrus; species Anabrus simplex. The sequence goes on along the minus strand of NC_090278.1, from coordinate 36,970,028 downwards.
ACTACTAAGGGAAGCATTACAACAAGTGGGACTGTGAAACCATACCAGATGTCTGTTTCTGCTCAATTTTCATATTAATGCGGTATTTTTGTAACTCAACAAAGGTTAGGAAGGTGAAGGGGGTGGGTAGTGGTTTCTGGTGGTTTTCAAGCAGCCATTTAGTGGGTAGCCATTGAACTTCTAGTGTTTTAACTGTGTACCTTGATCGGGAGAGTGAGGGGAGGAGGAAGGAGACAGGGAAGATGCACTAGCGAGGGAAATGTAGGGGAGGGGTATCTTAGTTACACGGAATCCAGCTTTCTTAGTTCCGAGCAAATCGATGAAAGAAGGGATTAGGTCATATAAAGGACTTTTATTTTCTAAAATGTCATTTAAATTTAAATTATTATTATTATTATTATTATGAAACTGATCCAAAGATTTAAATATGTTTCCCAAGACGTTCATGAGGCTGACTTTGGGTCCCTTTCTGCATAACGCGTCACTTATAAAATAGGATGATGACATCCAGTATGAAACCTCATATATGAGTCTTTCAATGTGCCAGTCTTATTACTAACAATACTGAACACATAATTAAAAAATAAAGTCCTCAAGTAATTAACCCTACAAGTGCCAATGCTGTATTCTGTAGTGCCAGGCATTAATGCTGAAAGTATACTTGGTTTTGAAAATATTTTATACAATCAGTAAATATTATCAGAAACCAACAATATATGCACCATTTTGATCAGAAGCATTATTTCATGATAAAAAGAAATACAAACAATGAAATTACTAAAACTAACAATCCTTTATAGAAATCAAACTTTTTGTTGGTTTGAATTTATCTTGAAAACACAAAGTGAAATTGCACAAAAAAGGCATCATAAAAAAAAAGGAACTATACAAAATGTTCCTCATACAATGCTGAAATAACCCTAAAAGTTTCAAGAAAATCTGCACTCCTAGTACATTTTGTCACAATAGGGGAAAAACAAAACATTCACGTTTTTCTTGCAGCTTATTCTGATTCTATTTCCTCTTCCTGGGCTTTCTTCTTTTTGTGTCCCCTTGCTCTGAAGAAGTGCTGTAATTGATCCCAGCATGTTTCATTGACTCCCACATTGCATCCTGGACACCAATGTCTAGATTGCCCTTGCTTTTCTGCTGTCATTGCACATACAACACACTTCCTCAGTTATCTGCAATAATGTATCATCATCTGACAAATTATCCAAACTTCCTCCAGCCTCGCCTTCAGAATCATTTTCATCAATTTCACTGAAGTCTCTACGCTCCACAAGAACTTCAGTTAGCATTTTTTATTTCAACGACGCCATGTTTCTTTACTACAGTCACATGACAACTACTAGGTACCAGATTTGTATAGACAAGAAACTTCAACAAATACTACCAAACATGACAATAGTGGTGATAAGTGTGCACTAGAGACATTCAAGTTCATGTAGTGCGAAGGTTTCACCAACAGATGTCATAACAGTGAAGAAAACATACATTTACTGAGGATGTCAAAAGGCAATCCTGGCACCACTGGAAGGTGCAATGAGCCACTTTTAGCGATCCTTGGCACTTCTTGGGTTAAAACATCTTAGAGGACACTAGATGACCTTCATCACGTCATTTGATGTGCCCACAGCAGCAAAGTTGTCTTTCCTCCAGTTTCTTACCGATAGTGGCAATGCTGAGTGATCTTTGGATCTGTTCATTGCACAGTCAGTCGATTGAAGTAACATCCACAGCCCTGCTGCATTTGCGTCTCTGTGCAGGGCATTTGCTGATCGTACTGCTGCTATTTTCTTCAAGTATCTATATCGGCAGTTAGTCAGATCGTGGATAAACTGGACACTGGAGTCAATTTAAATTTAAATTGCCATGTATTCAAAACTTTGAGAATAAGGCAGTTCGGGTTTAGGAAAGCTTATTCCACTGAGCTCAACTTGTAGGCCAGCAAGATATAGCAGATATCTTCGATTCAGGTCAAATGGATTGTATCGCAATTGATTTGTCTAAGGCATTTGATAGGGTGGATTGTGAGAGACTACTGGCAAAAATGAGTGCAATTGGATGAGACAAAAGTGTGACAGTGGGTTTCTATATTTCTAGAAAGTAGATCTCAGAGAAGTAGAGTAGGTGAAGCGTTATCTGACCCTGTAATAATTAAGAGGGGAATTCCTCAAGGCAGTATTATTGGACCTTTATGTTTTCTTATATATATAAATGATATGAGTAAAGAAGTGGAATCAGAGATAAGGCTTTTTGCAGATCATGAGATTCTGTACAGAGTAATAAATAAGTTACAAGATTGTGAGCAACTGCAAAATGACCTCGATAATGTTGTGAGATGGACAGCAGGCAATGAATTGTATGATGATAAGCAGGGTTAATAAAAGTCAGGTTGTGAGTTTCACAAATAGGAAAAGTCCTATCGGTTATAATTACTGCATTGATGGGGTGAAAGTTCCTTATGGGAATCATTGTAAGTACCTAGGTGTTAATATAAGGAAAGATCTTCATTGGAGTAATCACATAAATGGGATTGTAAATAAACAGTACAGATTTCTGCACATATTTATGAAGGTGTTTTGGGGTTGTAGCAATGATGTAAAGGAGAGGGCATATAAGTCTCTGGTAAGACCCCAACTAGAGTATGGTTCCAGTGTATGGAACCCTCACCAGGTTTACTTGATTCAAGAACTCGAAAATATCCAAAGAAAAGCAGCTCGATTTGTTCTGGGTAATTTTCGAAAAAAGAGTACCGTTACAAAAATATTGCAAAGCTTGGGCAGGGAAGACTTGGGTGAAAGGAGAGGAGCTGTTTGACTAAGTGGTATCTTCTGAGCTGTCAGTGGAGAGATGGTGTGGAATGACATTTAGTAGATGAATAAGTTTGAGTTATTGTTTTAAAAGTAGGAAAGGTCACAATACGAAGATAAACTTGGAATTTGAGAGGACAAATTGGGGCAAATATTCGTTTACGGTATAGGAAGGAGGGTTAGGGATTGGAGTAACTTACCAAGGGAGATGTTCAATAAATTTCCAATTCCTTTGATAAAATCATTTAAGGAAAGGCTAGGAAAACAACAGATAGGGAATCTGCCACCTGGGCGACTGCCCTAAATGCAGATCAGTAGTGATTGATTGAAACCACACAAACATAAAAATTATATGTTAAGATTTTCTTAGAAGCTCCATAATTGAGAAGCAGTGTAAAAGAGAGTAATTATTCCAACTGGCTGAAAGACAAAAATTAGAGCATTTCTATTAAGGCAGTAGTTATTGGACACTACTTGCCCAGTAATAATACAAAGTGCGTGTAAGAAGGACAACTTTACTGAATGTGTTTGCTATTTCAGTACCTTCATGTAGCAAGACACTAACCCACCAAAGAAAATACAGGTATGTAGAAGAAGTTACTATTTTTTTTCAGCCTGTTTTTCAGGTTATCATTCACAAAATGTTGCATGTTTTTATTATTATTGATACTAATAATATTTTACATTATTCTAGGTTGGACAGAGATGATGATAGTGATAATATTCACAGAGATATTGAAGAATGCTTTAGGATTAACAGCAATATATGCATTTTCAAGACATGAAGGTTGCATTAGGAGTACAAAGAATCCCTGGAATGTGTGAAGCAACAAATAGATTCTTTGCCAAAATACCAAAATCACTATTCAAGAGGAAAAACACCATAATAAAAAATACATCTTGAGGGTTTATGGAATTAGACAGCTGTACAGATTTTATGTTAAACCCTAGAACTGCAGACGACCTTCCTATTTCATCAATTACAACCGTCTAATTCAAATGTAATCAGTTGTCAAATGGTCAAAAAAGAAGAAATAATATTGGGCTGTCCTGAGTGGCTCAGACAGTTGAGGCACGGGCCTTCTGACCCCATCTTGGCAGGTTCAGTCCTGGCTCAGTCCGGTGGTATTTGAAGGTGCTCAAATACATCAGCCTCATGTTGGTAGATTTATTGGCACGTAAAAGAATTCCTGCAGGACAAAATTCTGGCACCTTGGCATCTCCGAAAACTGTAAAAGTAGTTAGTGGGATGTAAAGCAAAATAACATTATTATTATAAGAAATAACAACTTCTCACCTTCCAATAATCATGCTTTAAAAACAAAGCATGTCGTGAAAATTTCATTCCTTAATGTAAAAAATTATTTCTTTTCTTTAATTCAAATAATTGTATTCATTATTTTATCTTACAATGAAGTTACTACGCACTGTGGTACAGAAGACCAGGAAGAGCAAGATGAGGAATGAAAAAGTCCAAGAGGGGGTGGAAATAGGAGACTCCCTACTATAGAGGATCCAGAAAGCAAGGCTGAAGTGGTTTGGCCATTTTAAAAGGATGAATGCAAGCAGAACTGCAAGACCAGTGGGCAGACCCAGAGAAAAATGGACCGATCTGGCAAAGAAAGATGTCAAAGAGAGAGGACAAGATTGAGAGAAGATTACAAGAGAACAGGAGTTGGAGGGGGCTCGTGCATCACACCTGGGTGGCTGGAGATGGTCAAGGATGATGATGATGATGTTGATGATTTTATCAGTAATTTCTTATGATTATAATATTTTTGTTGCTTCTGCCATAATTATATAGAAGAGTCTTTGACTTTCTCTTAGTGTATAATATGGGTACGTTAATTTTAAGATATATGTACGGACAGTTTACTGTTATCCAATGCACTGGGGAAATACAACTGCAGCAATTCCAGGGTTAAGAATATATGAACTTAATGGTATTGTACCAGAGAAACTTCATATGTATCTGACCATCTAATATGGAGTTCAATACTGGACTGAAATTGCCTCAGACTGATACTTGGAAAAAATATATTGAAAGTCTTCCACCCAGTGAGGGAATCTTCCAAGTTAAAGCAAAAAGTAGCTCATTTATTAATATCTGACTTGTGGTTAGTTAATAAAACATGTTTGTTGTGGTCTCTTGTATCATCCCTAGAGGTGTGAACTTTGAATTTTGTTGCACCTAATATCAGACTTGAAAAAAATAGTGACCTGATGAAACTGCTACCATTCATGCCTGAAATAGAAAAGCAGTTTTTCCTCACCCTCCACTGTGGATGATTATAGAGACACTGAAGTGCTGGAATAAGTTATTTTTTTGCAGTTCACTCCAGTGTGTGTTATTTACTTTTTGTAATTGTAGTTTCATGTTAAGTGAGAAACTCAAACTGATATAACAGAAATATTATTACCATGTATAGATGTACCGTGAAAAAATAAAAAAAGTGTACTGTATGTGACTATCTCTATAATTTCATAGCATAAAGTGGATCCACAGTTTTTTATTGATAATTTGGGATGTATGTAGTTGCATTAGAGGGAAGAATGAGGATGAAAGTAGAAAAGAAAATAGAGGAAGAACAATATGAATTTAGAAGAGAGAGATCAATGTTTGATTTAATTTTTGCATTAAGCAACATGATGGAGAAAAGATGGGAATTCAGGAAGGATTTAGTGATGACATCAGCTTCCCACTTCAAGTACCTCAGAAGCACAATGTTGAAAGACAACACTGTTAGGCAGGAAATACTCAGCAGGACACAGAAAGCATCGAACTTCTACAGTCAATTCAGGAATCTCCTCTGGCACTGCAAAATACCACAGAAAGCGAAAACAATCGTGTACCACACTTACTTCATACCAGTCCTCACGTACGGTTTAGAGACATGTACCCTACTAAACAAAGACTTCAGTAGAATCCAAGCAACTGAAATGAGATTCATTAGAACCATGAACCAAACAACCACAAAGGACAAGATCAGAAATGAAGTGAATAGGAAAGTAGCTGGTATTGAGGTTCCTATCATCAGCGTCATAAAGAAACGCAGACTTCAGTGGTATGGGCACATAATGAGAATGAACAGGGAAAGACCTGCCAGAAAATATTTCGACCTTAATCTCGTAGGAAGAAGACCACAGGGAAGACCAATAAAACGATGGATAGAGACTGTAAGATCAGATGTGGAGGAGAGAGGATACAAATGGGAGGATGTACTGGATCAGAAGATGTATGAAGACAGAAGGAGATGGCGAGCGCTTGTACACCACACCCAGGAAACTGGAGTTGGGAAATGATGATGATGATGATTTATAGATATTGAGAAGACATATGAGAGTGTAGCACAGCAACTGGTTTGGGATGCATTGATAAAAAAGAAGGTAGGCAGAGCAGAAGTACAAATGATCAAAGCCTTGTGTGAAAAGTGTGTAAGTAGTGTGAAGACTAAGATAGGACAAACAAACTGATTCAATTTAGAAACAGAACTTCGACAAGGAAGTGTATTATCCCCTCTACTCTTCATCACAGTCATGGATGAAATCCGAAAGAGTGTACAACAAAAAATAGGAAGCAAAGAGACAAAGGCAGATGACATATTAATATGGGGAAAAGATGAAATGAAGTACAAGAACAAGTTACTGAATGGAATCAGGAGATAGAGGAATATGGAATGAAAAAAGTGTGTAGAAGAGTAAGGCAGTAGTGATGATGAGAAGTAGTAGGGAAAGAAGAGGAAATATTGAGGTAAAGGAAAGAGAATTAGAAGTTGTGAAAAGCTTCAGATATTTGGGAAGTATACTGAGAGAAGATGGGAAAATAAATGAAGAAATTGGAAAGAGAATCCAACAATTCAATGGGTTTTATCAATGTGTGAGCGGTATGGTGTGGAACTGGGACGTCCCAGAGAAATGCAAGAAAATTCTGTACTCAGTGTATTACACACCAATTTTGACATTCGCAGCAGGCACATGGACAACAACAAAATGTGATGGAAGCAGAATCCAAGCAGCCAAAATGAAATTCCTTAGAAGAATAATTGGGAAGACATGAAGTAATAAAATCAGAAACATAGAAACCAGAGAGAAAATTGGATTTCCTAAACTACAAGTCAGGATAGAGACCAGTATGGACACTTGATGAGAATGGAAGAGGATAGAGATCCAAAGCGAGTATTTATGGAGAAAATAATAGAAGGAAGGCTCAGAAAGAGGTGGATGGATACAGTGAGAGAGAGTAGAGAAGAGAGAAGTAAAAGTAGAAGAAATATTTGAATTGAATCAAGGAGCCAAGTCTTGCTGACAAATTCCATCAACATCTGGAAACAGCCTGCTGCATATGGCTGCATTTGTTCGGTCATTCCACGCTTAGTGCAGGATTCAAGAATAAGGATGTGTAGCTCACTGTTACCAACCTATGAGAAAATTAATTTGCATGGGACTGTATTTCATTTCATTTACCACTGATCTGCTTTCTGATTGTAAGACTGTTGTCCAGGTAGCAGGTTCCCTGTCTGTTGTTTACCTAGTCTTTTCTTCAATGATTTAAAAGAACTTTGAAATTTATCGAATATATTCCTTTATAAATTATTCCAGTCCCTAATGCCTCTTCCTATTAAAGAATATTTTTTCCCAATTTGTCCCTTTAAATTCCAACTTTATCTTCATATTAAGATCTTTCCTGCTTTTAGAAACTCCAGAGCACATTTGTCCACTATCATTCCATGTCATCACTTCACTGACAGCTCGGAACATACTGCTTAGTCAAGCAGCTCGTCTCCTTACCCCAAAGTCAACCCAGCCTATTCATTTGTTGGAAATTGCCCAAAAGAAATTATGGTGCTTTCTTTTGGATCTTTTCCAGTTCTCGAATCAAGTAGTCCTGCCGAAGGTCCCTTACGCAAAAATGATACTCTAATTGGGGTCTTACAAGAGACTTATATGCCCTATCTTTTACATCCTTATTAAAATCCCTAAATACACTCATAACCGTATGAAGAGATCTGTAACCCTTTACAGCCTCGTTAATATGAATACTTCTTTGAAGATGTTCCCTTTTATTAACACCTAGGTACTTAATATCTTGTTTACTATTGTTTCCAAAGTCCTTTCAGAATCAAAACTGTAACATTTTCAAACCTTAAATTTGAAGATAAAATGCCATGCATATAATTAACTTTGCTTTATGAGGATCATGTATGACTGAGGGCTGAAATTTCATATGCAAGTTGTTCTCCACAATCCTAGCAGATTTCTTCATAATCAGATGTCACTGATTTGGAAGTTGTGATGATTTAGTGTGGATTGATCCATGGATGAAAGTTCAACATTTAAAATTCACCTTGAGGCCAAAATTGACCCCACTCAGTCTCAAAAGTTTGAAAAAAAAATTATATTTAAACCTCAATATATTAAATCTACATTAAATTTACAGAGGTTTTGAATTATTTAAGTTTTAATTGAACAAGATTAAATAGAATAATATTCAGTTTATTTAGGTTTTGTATAAAATGTCACTAATCGTTCTGAGCTATGTCATTCTTAAATTTAGTGAGACTTGAAAAAAAATATTTTATTCTTTATAAAAATCAGTTTTTAAGATTCTAATCTGATGCTGTAAAATTGGTATTGTAATAAAAATGGAACAAAACTGCTTTACAAAAAGTGTATAAGATAGTAAAAGATTTAAAATTTAAAATAACAACTACTATTACAGCTAATTTGAATTTTTAAATGTATAATTAGGCTGGAATCCATATCACATTGGTTATGAACTTGAAACATAAGTCATACGTAGATAATTCACTTGATTAGGTCCCTGAACTGTTGTTGAGAATGCATTGTCGCACGGAGTTATTCCTTTGAGTCATTCAACAAGTTTAGACGTGCCTATGAACTGTTATCGATTTATTTATAGAAGTCCCTACTGAGAAAATTTGATTTGTGGAAGTTTTGTTGTCTCGTTTCAAATTACAGAGCTAGTGATTGCTAGAATACAAAATATTGTTGTTACATTCCTGCTTTACACACACACACACACACACAAAAAAAAAAAAGACAAACCAGTTTATTGCTTTTTCTTTGAATGATCTAGGCTTTTGTCCTGGAGCACAAGGAAACAGTCTTAAACTTTGATTTAGCTGCCTCTGTTGATCAGTGGTAGTGTTGGCCTCAGGATCCCAAGATAGCGGGTTCAAACCTGGCAGAGGTAGTTGGATTTTTTAAGGGCGGAAACAGTCCATTCAACATCCATGTCGTATGAAGCAGTATGTAAAAGATCTCTGGTGACACGTTTGGTGTTTTCCCGACAAAATTCATTTAATCTCAACCATAGATGCCCAAAAGAGATCTGGTTTACTCTGTCTGCCATCTGGTGGGCCTAGAGTAAAACGGAATGTCAAAATTGGTGAGCAGACAGCCAGATGGTGTCAAATTGAAATGTCTGCACATGGAAGCTGAGGCCATACAATTATTAATATTTATAAGTTTTTGTTTTCTTTAGGTTTTACTGTATATTTAGAATAATTAAAAGAAAAGTCAGGAAAAAACACCGAAGCCAAGAAGTTTTATTAGTCAGCACTGTCAGATTTCATTAATAAGAAAAAAAGAAAATATAGTTTTTTCTCTAAACCTTGACATTGGCAACCGAGTCAGTGCCCCTAGCTAAGCTAGGAACTTCCATCTGCTTCTCCTCCACCCATTAGTATGTAGCCTACCCATTGAAGTGCTGATCATGCTCAATAGTGCTTGACTAAATGCACATCTACATCATTGACCATTTAAGTAATGCTTCACTGACAATATTCACAATATTGCTTAACCAGTTATTTATATATGAGGCATGTTTTTTTAATTAAGTACCATTTTGAAATAAATGAAAAACAAATAGAGCTTTTTTAACAATTTTATTTTTATATGAAAGCCTGTACATTACTCTACTTTTCAACATAATTCCCACCAATATTGAGGCGCTTGTCGTATCGTACAACAAGCTTTTGCATACCATCCTCATAGAAGTTGGCCGCCTGATTTGTCAACCACTGCAACACAGCCATCTTGACACCATCGTCGTCGTGGCGTTTGCCAACCATATGTTTCTTCAAATACAGGAACAAGTGGTAATCACTGCGCACAAGATCGGGACTGTATGGAGGATGACCTTTGCGGCCACCTTTAAATGCTCGAATCCATTTCGTAACCATTCCATCGCTCGTAATGTTTGGTCCATAAACTGCACAGATCTCACGATGAATATTGATAGCTTTCAAATCTTTTGCACTCAGAAAACGAATAACAGACTGGACTTCACAGTCGGCGGGACTCTCGATCGGTGAGGCCATTTCAAACGCTTGCCAACAAACGTACGCAAGGGCGACTATTGCCATAATGGCATCTCAGCCTTGCCAATAGATGCAGGTACACAGTGCGCATGCACGGAATGCCGACCGCAACGCTTCATTGGTGGAATATCAAAACGGTACTTACTTAAAAATCATGCCTCGTATATACTTATACAAAAAGATTATACATTTTCAGTGTAATTCTCTGGTGTCACTGGAGTCACCTTTGCTCATTATTATTATTATTTTTTGTACTGGTGGATGTTACATGATTTTTCAAGGGTAAATTCCACTCAAGGATCATAGGATGTACGGCGGGAAGGGAGGGGGGTACAGGAAGCAAAACTTCCAGGTATTTTCCTTTATATTGGATTTACAAAGAAACATTATGGAATAAAAATGGCTTAAAATTCATTATAAGCAACTTTGCTTCAATGCAGCATTTCAGTAACATGGTTTTGGAATTTTAGAATTACCCCAGGATGGCAAAGACATCTTTTGCAGTTAATTAGATGGCAAAGACATCTTTTGCAGTTAATTAGATTGAGTCTGCATATCAGTAAATATCAAGAGCTGAAATATTCCAGCACTGGATGATTTTTGATTATCAGTGTTTGGTTCCTGTGTAAATTGTTCCTGCTTTACCCTCTCTGCTACTGAAAACAAGCACAGTAACTGCTGAGACAGTAAACAATTGGCCTGTCAATGACAAGTACGTTCTATTGGTCAAGTATGTAAATCTAAAAAAGGGAAGCTGGATACAAAAGATAAAGATAGGTAGGAGACGCCATAGAAATGAAAGATGTGGACAAATACTATATGAATACACTACAGTCTACATAGCCATATTATCCCCAATACATTTTGGGGAACTGTTCAGTTTCTGATTTTTCCTTAATTATACCATTTGATAATACTTCTGTTATATCTTTTAATATTGTTAGATGTAAAACATATTACTACTAGGCATAATAATCAATTGATTCCATTTTTTATTATTATTATTATTATTATTATTATTATTATTATTATTATTATTATTATTATTATTATTATTATTATTATTATTATTATTATTATTATTATTATTATTTTTGTGCCAGAGCATTGATAATAAATAATTCATAAATACAAATATACATGACCATAACATACACTTTACTTGTAGTATGTATTATTACTATGTATTGCATTTATGGAAACTAATACCCATTCAAATATATACTTTCCGATCATTCAAAGAAATTGTGTGCAAAAAAATTAAAAGTACTATGTCTTTTAAAATATTTTGTATAGAGAGTCAGTTACCTTAGGTTGTTGTTTATTATGGTCTATAGGAAAATTAATTTTATACATTATGCTGACGAATATTTTGAGAGTGTTTGTTTTGTGGTGTATCACTTGATCACTTCTCTCTCTGTTGGTTTTTAAATATATTTGCACTGTGTTGCAGTTCTAAGTAATCATATTACATGTGTATTTCTTCTTCTGTCTTCTTGACTGCTGTGTTTTGGTTTTGCAGTTTTCATCATTTTGTCTGTGTGTGTGTGTGTACTTGGTTATCATGCTTTTCAATTTTTTTTCTTTCAAACCCTAATGAGAATAGGGTCACACTGTTCTAATCTAATTAATCTTCCATCATAATCTCTTTGATTACTCTTCTGGTCTCTTCATTTTAAAATTTGTTGCTTAGCTTCTGTCTTACTGGAATTTTTGTCCTTCTAATAAGCTATTTCTTCTACTTGTTCTTTCTTCCTCTTCTCTGCAGTGATGTTCCATTTTATTTCATCCTTGTCTTTTTGATGATATACTCTGAATTTTTTAAATATTTTTGCCTAATTATTTGGTGTTCTTTAAAACTCTGTGTGGAGGGGATTTCAGAGGAACTTAGACCTGTAAAAATGTGTGAAGCAGCATGTGGCAACAAAATGGTCATTGCTAGGTTTTTGTTTATTTAAACAACTCCAAAGTCGTTTATGTGAATTGGCTGTTCATCTCTCTTGGAGGATATCAACCTTGGAATGGTGATTTTTTTGTACATAAAAAAAATACAGGATTTTTAAAGGCTTAACACAGCCCTCGTTTGCTAAATGATTTTATTTCAGATTGTTTTCATTGGTAGGATTTTAGGCTACGGTAATAAAATTCTCACTATTTTACATACCATGTTTATCAAATGTGGTTCATATTTTTCATATTACTCTCTTCCTTCAGTTTATAAAACTCATTTAACGCATTATACTGAGGATCATCTCGTGTTTTATTCTATAAAATGGAACTGTAGTGGAATAATTGTGAGTACATTTTCAGTTATTTTGTAGAAAGTATAATTACTTTCATTAATTGACAGTAATCCATTCTAAAATTACCTTAAGTAATATGTGACATTTTTATATCTTTTTTGCCTTGACTACCACTACTACTACTATTACTTCTTCCTGTGAGTCTCAGGGTAATGAAAATAAAGCAATAGACACATTTCTTTCTGGTAAAAAAAGAAAACAGATACAGTATGTATTTAAATATATTTGTAGTGCTTAAAGATATCCATATGAGGAAGGATTGAAAATTAATGTGCAACATTTTTTAAATGAAATATTTAATGAGCAGGAAAATAAAATGTTATGCACAAAAATAGCTACAGGTTTTACCTACTTTTTGATGTATGAACCAAGACTCTTGAGACATTTCTCCTATCGTGACACCGAGTTGAATATGCTTTGTTCATAAAATTCTGTTCCCTGGTATTATAGCCCCTGTACATGACCGATTACATTTCTTCTCTTTTTCTTCTGAGCCAAAGCGCTGAACTATTAGGATTTTTTTCGATGGTCCAAAGAGATGACAGTGCTTCCCCCACGTTGTGGCTTCTGTTTGTGCAAAAATTGAGAAGTCCAATGGGGAGGTACTCGATCATCCACCGTACAGTTCAGACCTTACTCCCAATGAGCTATTTTGGCATGCTCTGGATAAAACATGAGGGTTAAGGTGCTTCTGTTAGTTGAGCAGTTATAGCTAATCTGAAGTGATACAGTGTTGTCTGGTTTTTCATCACAATTTCCTTTTCAAATGAGGAATGCATTTGCAAAGGTGACAGTGCAAGTGCCTAGTGGATTTCTACCAGAGGTCTCCATTAAATAGAATGTACTGTAGGTTTCAGTTTGAGAGTGGTAGCCTGTTGAGGCTTGGATGGTTGGAAAGTTAGCTTAAGAGTAAACCACATATGAGATGCCTATGTCAGTAAATTTATCAGGACATTAAAATATTTATGACAGAGCAAAATTCTAACACAGTAGTGTTTCCTAAGACTACTAGCAGTTACGGAGATGTGAGACATACTGGTTTGTTTTTGTTGACCATCATTACCATCAACATCATCATCATCATCCGACTCGTTGGCTGAACGGTCAGCGTACTGGCCTTCGGTTCAGAGGGTCCCGGGTTCGATTCCCGGCCGGGTCGGGGATTTTAACCTTAATTGGTTAATTCCAATGGCACGGGGGCTGGGCGTATGTGTTGTCTTCATTATCATTTCATCCGCATCACGACGTGCAGGTCGCCTACGGGAGTCAAATAGAAAGACCTGCACCTGGCGAGCTGAACCCGTCCTGGGATATCCCGGCACTAAAAGCCATACGACATTTCATTTCATTTCATCATCATCATCAGCATCAGAACTTTAGCACAAGAAGCTTATTAACTCTTTCTGTCATCCAATAAAACAACCATCATCTATCGACCAATATGTAGACAATGAATTCTACAAAAAAATTATGTTATTATTATTATTATTATTATTATTATTATTATTATTATTATTATTATTATTTTCTCTTCATTACTGGTACTTTCATTATTTGTGATATTTTCCTAATTATGAGGGTTCTGTTGATGTTAGCAATATCCAGAGCTGAAAAAGATGACAGTGTGTTAAGTGGTGTTAAAGTGAATGGCCTAGGCCTATATGAAACAAGGTGCAAATTAAATCCCTCTTACTCTGTGAAGAAAGAAGTGTGTTACATAAAATGTTTATGTCTGTAGTTACTGTTCGTCATATCTTTCTCTAAATTTTTAGTGTTTTTTAATCAAAATGAAGGTTAAAAAAAGAGAAAAGATTGTTTATCTTGTTATAATATATTGCTATTGCTAGGAAATGTCTCTCGTCTATCTCTATTACTTGTAGGTGCTTTGTATTTTACACATGGAACGCAGTGCTGTCTTAACCTTATCCTGGTCTGTCCTCCAGTCAAGTGATACATATTTGGGTGCCACAGTAGCTGCTTTTTAAACTGTTATACCTAGGGCAATGCTGCTTCAGCCCTACCTTATCATATCCAGTATACTCCTACCATTGCACACCATAATGTAAGCTTATAATTCATCTTAAGTGGAGAAATATCTGTAGCACTGTGGGTTACCTTTACATGTCATACAACCACAGATGAAGAAATATATTTAACAGTTTGTTCCTCCCGAACTTGATCTGAGGACCCACCACTTAATATTGTGCAGAACATTGTGGTGTGCAAATCTACTGTAGTATCCTGCCAATTCCTCACAACAATGTTCATGTTTTTTATTTTCTTTAAGGATTTCATTGTTTAATGCAAACTGGAATCGAAATGCTTCCTCTGACAGTTTCGTGATCATACACTTGAAGCGGTGTTCATTGTGATAAATGCTGACCTTGCTCAAGATATTCAATTCCTTCTAGGAAGAGTAAAATCTTTTGTATCATAGAAAATCCATTTGAGTCATCCTAGTAATAAGTAGTACAGATAAAGGTTGTTGTGATTATGTAGTCACTACATGATAAAATTAATTTCTTTGATCATACTGTTGACTGCTGTGATGAAAGCAGAACATCAAAATTGATGTGCAAGTCTCCCACATGTCACCAACTTAAGAGCGGTCATTTATACATGGCTGATTTGAAAGTGGACATTGATATAGTTTACTTTTTGCCATGGGCTTGATGCATATTCATCTCTGGCTTCAGGGGAATGATGGATGTAATGTCCAATTCTTTAGTATAATTTGGTGCACTAAATCCTTTGGAGAAATTCAGTCAAGCTTTAAAACCAAAACTACTCATTTAGTGGTGTTGAAAATATTACCAAAATATGAACATTCTAAGATTTCTCAATGTTTTCAATCAACCTCTCATATCCCAAAATTTATTTAGTGAATGTCTTAATAATAATACTTTATTAATGGTAATACCATTTTATACAACAATAGAGAAAAATAAACAAAACAAAACACACTAAAAATAAATACACATATAATAAGAAATGGTAGACAAAATTATACATAAAAAAGAAAAACAGTGAGAGAGGAAAGAAAATCGCTGATCATAGTCATTTTGTAACATTTACACATTTTCTAGTATTTTCAAGATATTTCAATTCAAAATAGCCTACAGAACCAGAAACAAAATATCAGAACATATATATGATGCACATAGTAACAATAAAAAAGATGTCTACACCAATTCGGGAGTATTTGTGACACCTGTAAAATGTACAAATGGACAAACCTTAAATCAAAGACACCAAGAATATTTTAAGGCAGTAAAGTACAACAGATACTCAGCTTTTGTGGAACACATTTATAACAGTAATCATAGTTTTTTAGGGATCGAAAGGACATGAAGTTCATTCTTAAAGGTAATTACAGATTTGAATTAAATACCCAGCAAAAACATCAAGATATTCTTGGCACAGATAAGAGAACCTGATAAAATTTTAAATGAAACAGTTGCAAGCAACATTTTATTCACAACCTTGAGGTGATGTAAGTCATGTGATTCCAGTGCACTCCACATTTAAAGCTGAACGTCTGTTTAGTACTCGATCAACAGCCTGAACAGCCCTTCCTATGGTATGTCACACCTTTTTATAACAACATTGTAATTTTACACATATTATTTGCACACTCTTACACTTGTTTTTATTTTTTCTTATTTTACAATTGATCTCAACAGGGCTCCATTTTGACTTTTTTTAAAACATATTTTAACTCATTTTGATGACACACTGATGTAGACTTAATGTTGTAAAATTAATTTTAACACTGATGATGGACTTTAGAGACTAAAAACCAGGTTTGGATTAAAATAGTGTGCTGATACAAGTGTGTATGATTAATAATAATAGATATAATACATATGTACATTAGTTTGGAAAATAAACTATACCTTCACGTCTAGGTTGTTTAACCATAAAGTACCCAACACATGACCCCCGGGTGGTGCTAAGCAAGCAACAGCAAACAGGTGACTAGGCATATTTCTCTCCTGGTCAAGATATCCTATAGCTCTTACAACCCTGGGGACTTTCGGTCTTCCAAGAGGCTGTTTTTGAACCAGATGGCATGTTGGTATTGGGGGTCTCACTTGATCAGCACAACAAACTCTCTTGTGAGCATTTAAATTGAAATAATAAATACAAATTCTATAGAGTACAGGTTTGTTTCTGAATATGGTTTGAAAACCCATTATTTACTGTGTCTAACTGAATACATAGAGCAAATCAGCTAAGAAGTTCACCTCATATAACTCGTAAACTGTTAAAGATACCAAAAATCTGGTTTCACTTTCCGTAATGTTACCAAGGGGGCTCATAATGTAACATACAGTACTAATACAACAAGTACTTCTCAAGAAAATGGAATACCTTCAAATATGTTTAATTGGTCCTTAAAAGTGGCTGGATATTTGTTTTCCCTTCACCTGTTAACTACTCGATAAATTTTAAATCTTGCAATGTCATCACAGTAGAGCTAATCCCTAGCTGTCAGAAGAACATGAAGCGACTCTGTCTGTAGCACACATTTTGGCTGCACAGTTAGTGATTTATTCAAACAGGCCTTATGGCTGGCAAATGGAGCACATTTGGAGACATTCCATTTTCTTCAGAAGTAATTGTAGGATTTAAAAAAATAACTATGCCCCTAAATTTGCAATGTCCCTATCTCTGATGCTAGGTGTAGAATACAGTATACTTCCATTTAGAAGTATGAAGTTATTACTATTATCTCAGCAGATAATGATGCCCTCTAACATTTGATTATGAGTCCCTTAGTAATATTTCTGAAACTTAGAACAGTGTTTGATATCTTTAATGATTTACAAGTTATTTGATGTAAACATTTTTGCTGACTTGGCCAAGATGGTTCACCTACAGGGATGTGGGTTCAATTTCCCATCAAAAAGTAAAAATATGTAAGTAAATGAGACTTCTACTTCTAGAACATAGCCTTGAAGTTCACTCAGCCTGCCCCAAAAATCAGTACCAGATTAATTCCTGGGAGCAAAGGTGGTTGGGTATAGAGCTAACCACTTAGTGTCAAGGTAACATACCTTCCACTTCTATAACGGCCTTCATGGCATGTACAGAGATGTCTTTACCATGTATAAAGGAATCTTAGCATACATGTTCATTGTCGCATTGGGTAAGTTCTCATTTCATCTCTTCTCTTCTCTTCTCTTCTCTTCTCTTCTCTTCTCTTCTCTTCTCTTCTCTTCTCTTCTCTTCTCTTCTCTTCTCTTCTCTTCTCTTCTCTATAAATCATCTATTAAAATTTCTCTGTTTCACTGCTAGAAGTGCTGATCATACTGTTGACTACTATGATCTCATGTGTAGGAGAGATTTTCACATAATCTAATATTTTTGCTATTCATAGATCTGATTTTAATTTTAAATGTTATTTTTTATGTAGTTAAGTGAAGTTCCATGCTGGACTTCAGGAATAATTTCAAACAAATGAATCAACATATGTGTTATGTACATGTTGTTAAAATTCTTTCTTTAAGCGCAATCACTGTTGGCTGATTGGTTGCAACACTTCTGATGTAGGCAAGACATTGACTGAAGTTTCAGATCTCTCTGATGTGATTCAGGATGTGTGTTTCCTCAAATTTAAAAACACATTTGACACTAACTCTACTATAAAAGATCTGAAAAAACTATAGTTTGACAGTGAGTCAGACAGCCATTTTGTCACACTTTACCTGGACTGAGTAATAAGATATTTCTGCTGAAGTAATGTCAACGTAGTTAGTGTCTTCATCGTGTTTCTCTATTTGACCATGAGCAGACACTATGGCAGCAACACAAAACTTATTGTACTTACAACACTGTAACTTTGTTTTGAACTCCATCTAAATCATTCAGGTCTTCCTCAAGGTATTTGTAACTACCTCTAATCACTTAATATTTCTATAATTATTATCACAGTCATGCTGCTCAAGCATTGGAGGTATGATTTTGTGACTTGTAAGTCAGTTGTTGGCTAGTTGAAGTACATCTAGACCTATGAAGTTTATTTCACCATCAAACTATGAGGGTAGCCCATGAAATAATGTACCACATTTTTTTCTTCAACAATTATTTATCGAACACAATGAAACTTAAACACAAGAAAGAATTATGTTTCTTCTACACTCCCTCTTTTTCCATGTAATCTCCTTCCCGTTATATGGCCCTCCTCCAGCGAGACACTAGGGCGTGTATGTCCTGTTGGTACCACTCCTTGTTCTGTTCATGAAGCCATTTCTTCACTGTGCGAATCACCTCTTCGTCATCATGACCTTACCAGCCTTTTTGTCAGCATGACCTTACCAGCAGAAGCAGTTGCTTTAAATTTTTTCTTCTGTGGAGAGTCAGGATGGTGCCATTCCATTGATTGCAACTTTGTTTTTGGCTCAAAATGGTGAACCCAGGTTTCATCACCCATCACAATCCAGGACAAGAAGGCTTCCCCCTCAGCTTCAAAATGTTGCAGCAACTCAGAAGAAATATTTTTTCTGAGAGTTTTGTGTTCCTCTGTAAGGTGGCGCAGAACCCATCATGAACACTTTTTTTTTCTTCTTCGTATTCAACAGCACTGATGATTACACCTACACTTCCTTTGCTGACTGACAGCTCTCACACTAAATGCCGAGTCATTCTGCGTTGGTCCTCACGAACGAGCACATCAGCATGCTGCAGTTTGTCAAGTGACAGCCGTGGGTGGCCTCCCTGACCACTGCAAATCTTGGAGCTCTGCCGAACCACTTTCAGATGGCTGTACCCTCTGCACCCAGCGACTGACCGTATTTTTGTCGACTGCTGATGCTCCATAAACTACACATAAACGTTTGTGAATGTTTCAAACTGTTTCTTGCTCTGCAGCGAGAAATTCAACGACAATACGCTGCTTGTAACATACATCACTTACAGACACTTCGTTGAACCATTGCTGCAAGTACACTATCCGTCGTAAAAAGCAAAAACTTTGCACGCACACTCAGAGAACTTCAAAGAATTCATATCTAAAGTTTCACATTCGTACCAGTGTTGGGGGCTGAGAAAAAAATTGTGGTGCATTATTTTCTGGGCCACCCTCGTAGTTTAGGGATAGCAGATTGGACCAGTGACACGTCATATACTTGGAAGTCACATTGCTCCTCAAATAATCAAATAATGGAATCAGTGCTTCCAATTCATAGGTTTTTTTTTGTTTCTTTTTGTGATATCTGAAGCCATCATTTTTCAGTTTCAACTCATTTAATTTATAATTGCTAGGATCTTCAGTCAGCCAAAACTAATTTTGAGTAATAAATTTACAAATTACCTGAAAAAGAAAACATATGATAACAGTATTATATTTTAAAAAGAAACAACTTAATTGAAACAGAATGACATGTAGTTCATAGACTGTCATTGTTAGAAACAGCATTGAGGAATAGTTACAGAATTGTACAAAGAAATTTTTAAAAATAGAAAATTTCTAAATAATTCTGACAAAGATGATATTAAAAAAATTGGGTGGGAAGGGGGTTGATGAGACATGTTGCTCTGTTTTACTCCTCACATTTCAAAAAATTACCTTAGCACTAGAGTCTTTCATATACCAGGGTTAAGTTTTAAGTAAGGTCCAATTGGCTGCAGCTGTGTAAATTTTGTGTGCTGGCTCCCAGCATACCTTGCCCACAAGCAGATACCATTTGTAGTTATGGTGTCAGGTTATACTGTTTATACAGTGAGATTAAAATGTTTAAAACGATTGAATGGCCTGACAACTGTGAAATATAGTCTGCGATTCGGTTTCGACAGCAAGGAATATGTCAGTGGCAGACGTGATGTGTACAGCTACCTGAAACAGTTTCTTGCTGGTCAGCCGTTTGGCACCAATGAAGAAGAAGTGAAAACAACAGTTGAAGATCATTTCTGTGTTGACGTTTAACTAATAAGATAGAGTTTGAGGGATGTTCCACCATTCAACACATTGTAAAATATATTAATTTATAAGAAGACTGGTTTTGACTTCCTAGGAATCATCATCAGTCCTTGTTGAAAATCAAATCAAGGGGAATCGATAACAATCATCATAATAAAAAATTTATGTGTTTCCAGGCAATTGCCTTTAGGTATATAATTTTTTATTATGATGATTGTTATGAGATTCCCCTTGATTTGATTTTCAACAAGAACTGATGATGATTCCAAGGGAGTCAAAACCAGTCTTCTTATAAATGAATATATTTTACAATGTGTTGAATGGTGGACATCCCTCAAATTCTATCTTAACAGTTGAAGATTCATTGTCTTTACAGGCAGTTGAGTTCCATGACATGGGCTTAAACAAATTAGTAGCTATGATAAATGTTTAAACAAAGAAGAAAACTATATAGACCAATAGCTTAAAGCGTAAGGAGTGAAGTGAAAACATTTTTTGTTTTGTTTCTATTGAAAAAAACAGACCTTACTTAAAAATAATCTTTGTATTGATATGTATTAAAAAGTATAGGCTTCTGTTGCATGTAAAATCAACAGTAAGTGAGATAGAATGGTTAATAACCAAATTACCTTTGACACCAGGAATTAACATGTTAGCGATGTTACTTTTATTGATTTAATGTAAATAATATTTGATAAGGGAAATGAAGCGGATTTCTTGCTGTTACACTTCCCTGCCATCAGTGGAATTTTCCTCTCTTCCATCTTGTTATGGTAGATATTCTAAAGACACATCCTTTTAACAGCACTGACGATGTATTTTTGGTGCTTTCAAGCCTATTTTTTCATTTAGCACCTGCAGAAAACGATGACTAGCTGAAAAGCTATCTTCTGTCATTATGTGTCCTTTATTACCACCAATGCAACTAATAGTCTCTCATACAGTATAACTCCTCCCAGAGCCATATGACTAAAAATTTAATTTCCCACTAAATCTGCTGAGAAGGCAGAGAGATATGATTCGGTATGTAAGCCTGTAGCTATGGTGGTACTTGAACTTGTTATCATAGTATTCATTTCTGACATAGGCTGAGTGATCCCCAGGGCCATTTCAATTCTCTGACAGGAAATAAAACCCACACGTGCTTCTGAATGAACCAAGCAGACAGCACCTGTATTGAGATCTAGATAATGTTATTCAAATCAATTGCATGATTAAATTTATTGAGTCATATGTAACCAGTTTACAAGATGAGGATATGATAAAATATTTGGGAAGTCTTCCTACTTCTTGAGCAAGCTCAATTTTATTTACTCCCTGTGGGTGGGGGATGCATACGAATAATACACCCGCGGTATCCCCTGCCTGTCATAAGAGATGACTAAAAGGGATGACCAAGGTGTGATTGAATTAGAACCATGAAACTACTTGTGATTAGTACCACTATATGCGGAACATCATGGGTTTGCGTTGCCTGTGATTTGTACCCATTATGTGAGGAACACCACAGGTCTGGGCATTGCCTATGATTAGTACCACTACTGTATATGAGCGACACCGTTGGTCTGCATTGCCTGTGATTTGTACCCATTATGTGAGAAACACCACAGGATAGTATGAGTCCCTGTGATTAGTACACCTATGTGAGGACATCATGGGTTTGAGTTGCCTACGAATGGTGCCATTATGTGAGAAACACCATAGGTCTGCGTTACTTGTGCGACGTACAATACTTGTGAGTAGTACCATAATGTTCAGAAAACCATGAGTTTACACTACTTTTGATTAGTACGGCAACTTGAGAAATACCATGGTTCTACTTTACTAGTGATAAGTACCATTATGAGGGGCTGTTGACCTAGATTTTGAACCCCTTTTGACAATAAGCATCATCAATTCAGGATAGTGCTTTGGAAGCAGTCCCTTGGTCAGTAACATAGTTTCTGGGAAGATGAGGCATTGTGGGTCTGATCCACTGATTGTTTTTAATTCATATTCATCTATTCATTCTTGAACATCACATTTTGAATACTGGTCAGTGGATGAATTTTGAACTTTTAAATTGTCATTGTATTTTTTCTCATTTCGTACCATTAGGGGCTGATGACCTAGATGTTAGGCCCCTTTAAACAACAAGCATCATCGTCATAAATTTTATTCACAAAATTCTGAATATTGTATGATCTGTTAAACTGTAAGAGTGAAAGCAAGACTCATTCAGTTTGTTTTATTGAATGTAATACCTGGAAAGAAAATTACACCCCACCCTCCCTTCAATTCAACCCAAAACACCCTGGCTGACGATATTGTATTATTTGAACCGCAGAAGGTGGTACTAGAAAAAGTAGCTCCCCAAGCTGCGGAATCCAGCGGTCGCAGGAAGTGGTTCCACGCTACCACCACCCTCCCTACCGCCTACCCTCTAAAATGTCCACAGACGGAAGTCTCAACAGTGTTTCTAGTTCAGACGGATCCACGTAAGTAAAAAGAAAAAAAAAAGAGACCAAAGCATTAATTTTCTATATCTACAGAAGTGCGTGGATCCTCCTCTACCCAACCCTCCTTCACCTTCCGTACTGTAGTAAGTTTTCTATACTCTCATGAGGATACAAATTACCTCCAAAAGCACCTGTGTAAAATATTATAGAACAGGAAGAAAAAATAAATTTTGGTATATGTTCTTATTGCCAGGGGTTGAATTATATTTGTGAGAATTTGTCCTTGCTTTACCATGAGAAATGTTTCATTGGTTCAATGTATAGCACAAAACACATGTAATTCAGGTCTGCCAAGACCAAACCCCCAGAAAATGTGTAGTTGGTAATTTTTTGCTATTTAGGGAGCCATTCCATGTTATAAATCTCATTCCATATTGATGGTTAACACTTTACAAATAAAAAAGTCTTTTATTGTCCTCCTGTTCAATACAAAGAACCATCTGTATTAGATGAGATAATATCTATACATGTTTCAGCCTATCTAAAGGCCATCCTCAGTAGAAACTCAACTATTACATTTGTGCAAATAAATAAAAAATGTGTGGAATCAAAAGACAATGATCATGATTAACATATTAAAAACATAATAAACACATCTAGAGGTATAAAGAATTCCTCTTATCTAAAAACTCGTTTGGTTGACATAAAACTTGCTAATCCTTTTAAAAGTGGAAATCTGTGTTGCTCAGCATAGTGAGACCATCAATAAGGGAATAATGAGTGTGCATCATTCGTTAGAATACTGTCGTCTCGAGTGGTACAACCTTGTTGGTCTCATGTCTCTATTGACACTCTGACATTTTTTATTTGTTTGCATAAATGTAATATTTGAGTTTCTACTGTGGATGGCCATTAGATAGACTGAAACATGTATAGATATTATCCCATCTAATATACTGTAGATGGTTCTTTGTACTGAAAAGGAGGACAATATAAGACTTTTTTAATTTGTTAAGTAATTTAGGTAGCTGTAAGAACAAACAAATAAAAAGACCTAATCAGATATTTGAAGGAAAGAATACGAAGGAAGAGTAACGTACCTTGGTAAAGGTGTATATGTCGTCACATTCCCATAGGTGAGACATGGTGCGGTTATCATAGGTCCTCAATTGATCCTAGCATTCTTTACAATCACTAACTCCCAGCTGACATTGCTCCCACTTACTTGTACTTGGCTCCTCACTTTCATCTTTCCTTGGTGAACTCTTCTTCTCTACTGATCCTGATGGTATTAGGTTCATATCCTACCTTCCCTTCCTTTTGCCAATACCCTGATATGTTTTTTCTCTGATTAGTGTTGCGGGAGGATGGTTGCCCAGTCGTATTGGCGATGCTGGATTTATCGTCCATAATTTCTCATACCTGCTCAATGGGCGAAAGTTCTGGTGATCTCTCAGGCCAATTGTAGAGCACGTTAGGTGACAGCAGCAGCATGAGGATGAGCGTTATCCTGTTGGAAAATACAATCACTAGTCTGACGTACAAATATCTGCTATCAAGTTTCCCGACAAGAGTGCTTCTGCTGTCAAAGGGAATCATTCCCCAGACTATAACTCCAGGTCCAGTGTGTTGACATAACAGACAGATAGCTTGGTTCCAAGCGCTCACCTGGCCTCCTCGTTACCAATCTCTGGCCATCCCTGGCACCAAGACAGAAATGGCTCTCATCTGAGAACACAATACATCTCCTCTCTGCCCTCAAATTAACTCTAGCTTGATAACACTGAGGTCACAGACGGCAGCGATTCGGAGTTAATGGCATGAATGTTACTGGATGTCTGTCTTGGAGCTGTCCCTCCAGTAATCAATTTGTTACAGTTCGCTGTGTCACTCTTATGTCGACTGAAGTTCTAATGGCTGTTGCAGATTCAGTACAATCTCCCACAGCCATGCGGCGAATACAGCAGTCTTCCCTCTTGGTAGTGGCCTGTGTGTAGCTGAACCCCAGTCTTCTTGAGACATTGTTACCAACACCAATGGTGGATACATTCCTGCCAACTCTTTCTTCAGTATCGCGGAAAGGACATCCACCTTTTTGTAGCCCTATTACACGACCTCGTTCAAACTCAGTAAGCTGCTGACACTGCCTTCTTCATGTCTGTAAAGGCACGTTTGACTCACATCTACCTCACAACATTCAACACCAGACGATAACTAACACTCACAAAGTGTACAGCGCTTATTTAAAGCAAACTTGTTGTGCAAGGTCATAGTGGTGCTACTCTTTATTGACCAGTGCAAATTTGAATTGGTGTCATCTTTCAAATGTGCAAATACAGCTCCTTAATTTTGTTTATCTAGCACAACTCCTTCTTGGTGTTGGGATTTAATTTTCTGCAGTCTATTAGGCAGTGTTTTATTACCGTGCCTTTCATGACCCTTCCCTGTCTTTTGCTGGTACCTTAATTCTGCAGAGAATTAGACTTTTTCTTTTTCTCTTTCATTAGAGTGAGGAGGGGTTGGCTATCTCATTATATCATTGTACTTTCCCTTTAAATAATAACTACCACCACACTTCGCTTGGTTCAGGCTCCTCTCCTTTTGTATCCTATCAGACCTCTATTGGTTAATTCTTGTTTTCTTCTGACCTCAACAGTTTTAATTCTGTGAGGCCTAAAGATTCTTTTATTTTCTGCCATTCTTGATCATTCCCTAGAAATAAAAGGATGAAAGTGTGGGGAAGGCACAACTTCTCCTTTCAGACCACACATGGTCACTAACATCATCATCATCAGAAAACAGTGGCAGATTATGAAATTTTGCTTTCATAAGCAGTATTACTTAATTAAAAGAAATATTTCTAGGAAAATATTAACACAACCAAATTGTGGTCCGTTATTGGAAATTATAAATTTCCCAGCTCATTCTTGGTGGCCATCATTTTACCCCAGTGTGTCAATTTTGGCTCATCAGTTGGTAACTAGCACACCTACCAAAATGCGTGGCTAGTGCATATAGCGGAGGTCACTTGGAGCCGCAGGCAGTGCCACTGCACTTTGAGAGACTTGGTCTCTTTGTTCAAAAATCTATGCCTGTTAGGTCATCAGATGATATAGCTACTGATTTCAATTTGCAACTTTGCACTTTGCAGATTTAGCTTGAAAAGTGAAAAGTCAAGCCTGTTTTGTTTGTTCCTTCATTGGTACGGAAATGCAAAGTGAAAAGTTTTCATAAATCTTGCAAAGATTCGATTCCCCTTTCATCTGTTAATTAACAAGTATGTACACTAGTTTCTCGGCATAGAATTTGGTTTAGTGATATAAACATGTTATGACGAGAGCTTTTGTCATCAAGTGAGGACAGTGATGAAGAATCCAATAAGAGAACGTACAAAGACAGGATTAATTTTCATAACCTCACTTTGATGGAATTTCACAATTGTTTTTTTATTACCCCAACACAGGCTGACTATTCTTGAAATGATCGTTCATTTATTGAAACATGCAACAAAAAGAAGTCAATCCCTTTCCAAAAAAGAACAAAACTTACATACTTACATTTGTTAGAAAATGGTGTGCAGCTGCACAGTGTAGCAGCAATGCATGGAACATCAAAATCAATTATTTTCAGAACTGTTACCAAAGTCGTAGATGTTATGCTAAATGTAATATGTCCTAACATAGTACGTTGGCCTGAAAATCCACATAATATAGCGATGAAATTTCTAATGAAGGGTGAATTTCCTTGTGTGTGTGGATGTGTTGACGGTAGCCTACTCTCATTAATATTGATGCTTGTCATCATTTGAGAGTTATTTTTAAAGTTGCCAAAAAGGCTGTCCTGTTTCTCCTTGACAACTTCTAGCACAGCCAGTGTCTTGTAATCATCTTTCTTTCTCATGATCAAAACTTTAAAACTACCGGTACCACAATTATACAGTCAAGTTCGCCACAAAAAATAAAGCATTAAAATCATGGAGTATTACACAGTTTGCCCATAAACTTGATCGGGTCACTCATTCGCAAAGACTTTTTCCTTTGCGAAGAAATTGAAAAGTAAAACCTAGATCATTGTGGAACAGAATGACTTTGCACTTTGCAAGAATTGAATAGTGCGAAGTTGAAAAGTTGCAGAGTTCGTTAGTGGAACAGGTCCCAGTGGCACTGGCTGTGGCTGCCAGAAGTCTGCACGGTGTCCTCCACTATATTCACTAGCCATGCATCTTGGCAGGTGTCCTAGCTACCAACTGATGAGCCCAAATTGCCCAACTAAGGGAAAATGCTAGCAATCAAGAATGAGTTAGCTGGAAAATTTATTATTTCTAATAATAGATGGGCACAGACTCATGGCAAAATGAGGGCAAAAGGGACCAGTGACAGTTTTTGACAATGCTGACTCATATGACTGTAGTAGTGGTGGTTGTTTTAAGAAACAAAACAATATTAGATCCTCGTAATATTTATCACTGGAAAGAATCACGACTGTGATGAGAAAAAGGAGACTGACGTTTTATGGACATATCAAAAGAATGAACCCTGAGAGATTGACCAACAGGATACTTCTTCTGCAGGAAAGGTGGAAAAAACAACCGGGATGGCTTACACACGTGCACAATGACTTGGCAGAAATAGGTATCAAGGAGGAGGATATAAAAGAAAGGACATCATTTAGGAAGAAGGTTGCGGGATTGAGGGATGCGTCTGAAGAGCAACATGCGAAGCCACGGAACATCTCGGTGGAAGAACGAGCAAGAAGTAGTCAAAGACTCAAGAATCTTTGGAGAGAGTGTAAAGAGAAGGGTATCAGTCTGCGTGACAGAAGGAAGATTGTGTAGACGTGGCCCACAGGTGGCCGTATCGATTAATAATAATAATAATAGATGAATCATATTGTAATCATCAATTTAGTTATTCAGGATAAATATTTCAAATTCCCTTTGGGAATCGAAATCTATATCAACCATATTTAGCATAAATACATTATGCTTCCGATTATAAGTTGGTCTATGCCATATGATTTCATTTAAAAATAACATCTTAAGAATGTACAAAATTTATTTAAACTAACTTACCAACATTCACTGATATTATTAAATACTGTTTCACTGAGCAAGTGTCTGTGCCGTTTGGGTCACGTAACTATCAGCTTGCATTTGGGAGATATTACTGTCAGCAGCCCTGAGATGGTTTTCTATGGTTTCCTATTTTCACACCAGGCTACCTTCATTAAGGGCACGGTCACTTCCTTTCCACTCCTAGCCCTTTCTTATCCCAACGTCACCATAAGATCTGTCTGTGTCTGTGCAACGTAAAACGGATTGTAAAAAAGAAAACACTGTGTTTGTAACTCTTCCCTCAGTGTGAACACACATTGAGTTTTTGGGAAGGGGTAAATTTTGTAACCTGGTTCTGACACAAGGACACAGTTTCACATGCCTACTTTAGGCAGTTCCTTCTTTTCACTCTTTGAGTAACAAAAAAAAAGTATTTTGTTCTTTCCAGTGATAAATATTACGAGGATCTAATATTGTTTTGTTTCTTAAAACAACCACCACTACTACAGTCATATGAGTCAGCATTGTCAAAAACTGTCACTGGTCCCTTTTGCCCTCATTTTGCCATGAGTCTGTGCCCATAGTTCTTTGTGGTCTGAGCTTTAGTCCTCTCGCTGTGTCAGTTGTAAGACGGCAGTGAGTGGAGGTTGTCACTGAGAATAATGACTGCATGTTTCTGCTTCATGCACTAACAAGAATGTGATTTGCTTTTTATTATTACTGTAATGATAATAATAATGGTATTGGATTAGGTCACAAATGAACTGAGCTTAAATTTTGAATGCCTTGCATTTACTGATGATGTAGTGCTTTTTGCAGAGAACCTACAAAGTGCAACCAAGCAGATTGAAATCCTCAAGGAAACAGCAGAAAAAAACAGGATTGCAAATATTGTTTGAAATTAAGTGAAATGGCATATGGCTTTTAGTGCCGGGAGTGTCCGAGGACAAGTTTGGCTCGCCAGGTGCATGTCTTTTGATTTGACGCCCGTAAGCGACCTGCACGTCGTGATGGGGATGAAATGATGATGAAGACGATACATACATCCAGCCTCCGTGCCAGCGAAATTAACCAATTAAGGTTAAAATTCCCGACCCTGCCGGGAATTGAACCCGGGACCCCTGTGACCAAAGGCCAGCATGCTAAACATTTAGCCATGGAGCCGCACTGTTTGAAAAGAGGGGTATATAAACATAAATGCCATGGATCCATCTTAGAAAATTAATACCAAGTATGGTGACATCGAAAAAGCTAAGAAATTCAAGTACGTAGGTGAGATTCTGATTCCAAACATCAGTGAAAAGGCAGCAATTGAAGAATGGCCAAGAAAAATGGAGACAATATTCAGACCAATGTCAGAACACTTACAAATGAAATCACTCCACTATTGGGCCAAATTCAGGCATTACAGTGCTGTATTCAAACCTGAATGCTTATATGCAGCCAAGATAATAGCCAGTAAAGGACTCTCAGACCTGAAAAAGAAAGAAAGAAAGGAAACCATCAGATGAATTAACTTTCTGCTTAGGACTAAACCAATAACAATACCGAATATTTGAAAATACCACTGCCACAATGAAGAGAAGGGTCTCTGTGGGCATATTAAAAAGATGATGCACCAACAGGATTCTCACTTTCTAGGTGAACAGGAAAACACAAGTCCCATAGGTGAAGGAAGTCCATTGGGATCTAGAAAAGTATGGAATAAAGGCAGAGAAGTCTTCAGAAGAAAAGTTGCACAGGTGAAGGATCTGTCCAATGGGAAAAAAGAACAGAGTATTTTTGGCAGGAGAATGAGCACGAGCCAACAGATAAAAGGGTACTGGTAAAACAAGGAAAAGATAGGGAACTTGAGAAATGGTGGAAGTTGTGTAATCGCTACCCATAGGTGGTTGAAATGAAACTAGTAATAATAATAACCAGCAACAAAATTTCCCTGTTCAAGGATCAGGCAAGTAAAGCACTGTTGAAGATCTTTAAGAATACACAGTACATGACCAGCACCCAGATGGATGGTCACTGAAGGGGGAAAGAATCCAAAAAGTGGAGAGATTTAAATACCTGGGAGAATGGAAAAACTAACCTGCCCGAAAAAGATGCACTCGTATCGAGGATCAACAAGATGAACCTTAGCGTACAAGCTACCATGAAAACCTACAACAACAAGAAGATCTTGATAGTGATCCGTCCAGAAGTCTTATAGGCAGCTGAATGCCCGAGTGAGATCATCTGGATGTAGGACAACAGCCTTGCTCACCAACGATTAACTCAAAGTAAAGGGCTTTCACAAAGTGGTAATGATTTAGGGTTTATTTTTCAATTGTCAATCAATAAATTAAGTGCTGAAAAGTTCACTATCCCTCTGTACTTCAGATTAGGTGTTAGGCTGATGAGCTTCACACGTAGTATTTATGCAGAAAAATTATTCCTATCTAGCAAGAGTGTGACTGTACGGGTGCTAGATAACAGATTTTGCCAGTTAAACAGAAATATTTTGTACATAACATGCCTAATGTATGATCAGAATGAATGCATTTTTAGTTAGAGGTAATCTACTATTTCACTAGCAGTTTATAACTGCCCAATTGGTATTCCTCAGGTATACCGCCCAGCAGCGGATTTTAATACCGGGGAGGGGGCTGGGCCCAACCACCCTTAGCCTTGATTACAGCTCAAACTCTGCAGCGAAGACTCGACCAGCAGAGGCATGTTTAGATATTTCCCACCTGTAAGCCTGCAGTAAATACACCCTTCATCGAAGGAGCAGGCTGATTTACATGCGTATACTATAAATCTTGCAATTCGTAATATTTGTTTACGGCTTGCCCAAAACACCCTTGAATGTTCTGCACCTTGCTCCTTGCTCGGTGACTGTATTTATCACATCTTTGCAGACCCTTGTAATGTTGCTCTTAGTTTGTAGAACTGCCAAGTTGCAAAACCTTTCTTCCATCATTGTTATTTTGTGGTAAGCCTTCAACCTTTTCAGGGCAGAAACAGTCATTCACTTTGTGCAGTTTGCTGCTATCTTCCACAGAAAAACTGTAACAGCAGTGTTGTCAAACCACTCATGAACAGACTTTGCTTACAGCAGGAAGCACACACAGTGATAATCTCTGAACTGGTCTTCTACCATAGACAACGTGCAGCCAGTCAGAATGTATCTTTCTGCCTTTACAAGAGGATCATGTCCCTTGCAAGAAAAACTTGCCCACACTGTCACCCCAGCTGTGCCACATTTCACAAAGAGCTCTGTAAAGGCTGACCTGTATTGTTCACCTGGCATTTGCTACATTCAAACTCTCCCATCTGACTGCTACATGGTATACCATGATTCACCACTCCAAATCACCAATGACGGCTCTGTTTACACCACCGAATGCAACGCTTAGCACTTGCTGATGAAACGTGTAGTTTATGAACCTGAGTCCTCATATTTCCCATTCACAGTCATAGTGCTAGTTGCACAGTTATTGACTGCAGAATTCTCGAGTGATTTTATGACACATTATCCTGTGATTTTCCCGTACGACCTTCTTCAGTGCTTGTTGGTCCCTGTATATATATATTTTTTTTTTACAATTGGTTTTACATCGCACCGACGCAGATAGGTCTTATGGTGACAGTGGGATAGGAAAGGCCTATGAGTGGGAAGAAAGCAGCCATGGCTTTCATTAAGGTACAGCCCCAGCATTTGCCTGGTGTAAAGGTCCCTGTCTGTTGGCTTACGTGGCCTTCTAGATGGTTTTGCTGTGGCAATGTCATCCCGTTCCCACTTGACAATCACGTCCCTCGCAGTCAACATGGGCAACTTGAGAAGTGCGGAAGTGGCCCTGTCATTGCTTAATGATGTGGTAATCACTAACTGTTCCACAATAAAGTCACTAAGCTCCCTTGATTCATCCATTATGCGGGTCTCATTGCACTGAACACATTGAGACCATGGCTGCCTTTTACAGCAGCACTGGCAGTCGTAGTGACATCTGATCTCTAGTTTGCATATGGAGAGTTGTATTGAAAACTTCATAGTTTTGATCCGTATTGAATTGTGATCACAATAATAATTATTAATGTTGTATGGTCCACCTTTTTCAATACTATACTATATTATGCAATATTATTGAATTACTAATTACATTACATTATTAATTACATTACTAAACTAGGGACTATTTTCGGCCTTGGCTCGCCATGTTCTAGTAAAAACACACAATTGACATGAGAACTAATGTAAAAACACACAATTAACATTAAAATCTGGGATGAACTAAGTGTAAAATCAGAAAAATAAATTAGGCTCTAAATTCTTAGCATCCGGAGTATGCTAATCATCCAGGCTCTTTCTTGTATTGATATTCATAGAATTGTTAGTTCCATCACTGCTAATCATTACAATTTCAGTTGCAAAACGATTAACATTCAATCCTAAATGATTAAAAATTCAATTTACAACTATATTTGTGGGAGTAAATCTAACATTCTTCCCTCACCAGCTTTACTTTGAGTATTAGGATTCGTCTTCCTCTTCACTATCGGTGGCTTAACAGGACTGGTAAATGTTGATTCTGTAGTCATATCATCAGTCACCAAATCTACTTGAGTGATGTTAGCAATATGCAAGCCACTGGATGCCACTGTAAATAACCACCAGCTGACGCAGAACTGCTAGATGGTGTTTGCACATCAACCAACATAAATAAAGTGAAATGTTCCCAAAGTGCTTGTTAAAATCATGCTGAAATGCTGTTGGACATCATCAGGACGGCACATGAAGATATGGTTAAAACTGACACATTCTTAATTTGTGGCCGGTATAAATTCGTAATAAACTGCGGTGTCCATGAAGTTAACCTCTCGTTGCGGCATGTGGTGCGTGTTATATTAGTATGAGGCACACAACAAATGCTGGGTCTGTACCTTAAATGAAGAAATTCTTTGTGAGGTCAGATCTCAGTCTCCAACTACGAATTCGTATGAACCGCTGCTGTATATTTTCTGTTCTCCTATATGGATGTGAAAGCTGGACTCTGGATCCAATCATAGAAAAACGTCTTGATGCCTTTGAAATGTTTCTGTATCGCGTCTCTTGCGGATATCCTGGGTAATGAAAATCTCAAATGCCGAGGTCCTTCGTCGGATGAAAAAGCAAAAAAAACTACTGCTCACCATAAAACAGAGGAAAACTCAATACCTAGGACATATTATGAGAGGTGAGAGGTATCAGTTATTACAGCTTATTATCGAAGTGAAGATACAGAGGAAAAGATCTGTTGGGAGAAGAAGAAATTCATGGCTGAAAGACCTTCGAAGCTGGCACTGCTGTACTTCAGAAATGGTATTCCATTCTGCGCTGTCAAGATCAGAGCTAGTTACGTGGGTCGCCAACCTCCGTTCAGAGACGGCGTCTTAAGAAGAAGAAGTACCTTAAATAAGACCACGGCTGCTTCCTTCCCACTTCTAGCCCTTTCCTCTCCCATCATTGCCATAAAACCTATCTCTGTCAGTGTGATGTAAAGCAATTTACAAAAAAAAAAAAAAAAAAAAAAAAAAAAAAAAAAAAAAAAAAAACTTTCACTTTGCAAAGCAGTTCAATTACATTTTGAACTGGCAAACGGAATGTTTTTTACTTAAAAAATGAATGTTTATTGTCCATCCTGCATCTATGATATTCTTGTTGTCAATCACATTGTCATCAGTTTCCTCATCTCTTGTACTAGTGATTCCATACTTGAATATGCTGTCATCATCTATGAAAAGTGTTAAGAGAGTGGAGCTGTTGATATCCAGCCATTCACAGGCTCTCTCATCGCATTATTTCTGATATGCCACGCCCTTCTCATCGCTATCATAAGCCTACGAAATCTGTACCACGCTTCTTCTCCCGAAACATTTTCATTAGCCATATGCTTTGTGTCAACAGTATTGCAATGTGACTGAACTAATATTCCTTGACATGACCAAAAGTCCTAGATATGGATGATTGTGTTATAAATAGACTGAATCTTTTTGTCGATCTGATGCTTATGTTGATTACATATTTATATGGCTTCATTTCACGTTTCTGTGTTCACCATGCAGAGGTCAGATGAATAAGGAGCACAATGTGTGGTCTTTAAACGAAGTATACAAAGAAAAAACTGATTATTATAGACTGCCTCAGTAACTCCGCCATTGTCCGGAGAACAAATAGATTAGCTAAAGCATAAAAATTAACATGGGATATCTACAAAAAGAAATGTCTATAAATAAATGCAAAAATAAAACACTACAACACAGTTATAAAACCAGAAGCTACATATGCAGCAGAAATACTCTTTTACCTGAATAAACAATCAAAGACTGACAGACTTCAGAAAATTGAAAGGAGGATTGGAAGAACCTGCATCAACAAAAAATACCAGAAAGATGGACAGTGGCGGTTAATACCTAACAAAGTCGTGTATAAAGAGCTAGAACCCATTACAGATATTATGCGTAAGAGGAGACTGGGATTCTTTGGACATATCATGAGGATGCAGGATTTGAGACTTCTGAAACAACTAGTACAACACAATCTCGTCTCAAAAAATACCACAACAGGATGTAAATGTATCAGAGAAGTAAGAGAGGATCTGAAGGAAATAGGCCTTACAACAGAAGACACCACAAATAAGATAAAATTGAATACAAAACTCAAGAATACAAACCTCTGCTTTACCCTTACACAAAACAAATCAACAACACGCACATTTTCAACTGAGGAAAGGGCATGAAGATCGGAGCGTCTGAAGAAGTACTGGGAGGAACAATCCCTTCAAAGAGAACTGAACGACGGACTGACTAAAGTGATCCTATGTGGTCATAAAAGAAGAAGAAGAAGAAGAAGAAGACTACCTCAGTATCAAAACATCTGACACCACATAAATAACCAATTACAAGGTCATCAGTTGCTTTGAATACCTGGGGTGTGTTGTCACTAATACTGGAGACTGTGAGCCTTAGATCTCTTGATGCATTGTAATAGTTAGGAATTCACCAGAAAAACTATCACTACCAAGACAAAACACATCCTCGTGCAAACTTTTAATCTTCTCTATAGTGACCTATGCAGCAGATGGAGATGGCTAATCACTGGAGTGACACACTAGAACTGTGGGAATATGGGTATAGGATATTACACCAAATACCTTGGATCAGATACCGAGAAAGAATTATCTACAATCTGTACAAAAAACATTCTGTAGTGATAAGACTGAAGGGCTTTGAAAAAGAAGCAGCAATCCAGAAAGAAGTGAGGCAAGGCTGCAGTTTGTCCCCCTTCCTTTTCAATATTTATATAGAACAGGCAGTAAAGGAATTAAAAGAGGAATTTGGAAAGGGAATGACAATCCAAGGAGAGGAAATCAAAACCCTGAGATTTGCCAATGATATTGTTTTTTTATCTGAGTCTGCAGAAGATCTGGAGAAATTGCTGAATGGTATGGATGGAGTCTTGGGGAAGGAGTACAAGATGGAAATAAATATGTCCGAAACAAAAGTAATGGAGTGCAGTCAAACAAAGTCAGGTGATGCAAGAAATATTTGATTAGGAAATGAAGTTATTGTTGTTGGCTGTACGTCCCACTAACTACTTTGACGGTTTTTCGGAGATGCTGAGGTGCCGGAATTTAATCCCACAGGAGTTCTATGTGCCAGTAAATCTGCTGACATGAGGCTGACATATCTGAGCGACTTGAAATACCTCCAGACTGAACCGGGATCGAACCTGCCAATTTGGGGTCAGAAGGTCGGTGCCTCAACCCGGCAGGAAATGAAATCTTAAAGGAAGTAGATGAATATTATTACTTTGGTGATAAAATAACGAACGATGGCAGAAGTAAGGAGTACATAAAATGCAGACTTAAGGCCACAGCCACTTCCTTCCCACTCCTAACTCTTTCCTATACCATTGTCGCCGCCATAAGACCTATCTGTGTCGGTGTGACATAAAGCAAATAGTGAAAAGAAAACAATTGGTTGTAATCATGACTGACGGCATACCAGGGAGAGGGACCACACCAGTCTTCTTGTCAAGAACGAAATTACTATATGGGGAGCTATTAGCTTTCATATGAAATTGCAATTAGTGATTTTTGAGGAAATAAAAGTATGTGGCCAGGGTTGTCAATTCAGTCATCATCCTCTGATAACCGTTGCAAATGGGATATTTCAATAGGACAATACCCACCCTCCAGGGAAGCTCTTTCAACTTTTACAGCATTCACCTGGTCCCCAGACCTAAGCCCTATTGAACATGTGTGCAACATGATGGGTCCAATTTACTCGCACCTTTTCTAATGACATTATTTTATTTACTTATTTTGCTTATAATTATTCCATTGAATCCATAGTGACTTAGTTTTTTATTATAATAACACATTTTAAAACGTATAAAAATTAATTAGATTTGCTAACCAGAGCAGTGAGAAACAAAATGACTCATTGTTGTTTTCTGTATCAGAATAAGAAACATTTTATTGGAGTTAAAATTGAGCCATTTAAAAACATTTGTTGTTGTTTGAGTCACTGGTTTGATGCAGCTCTCAATGCCACCCTATCTGTGCTAACCTTTTCATTTCTACATAACTATTGCATCCTACATCTGCACTAATCTGCTTTTCATATTCATACCTTGGTTTACCCGTACCGTTCTAACTGCCTACACTTCTCTCAAAAACCAACCGAACAAGTTCTGGGTGTCTTAAGATGTGTCCTGTCATTCTGTCTCATCTTCTCATCAAATTTTAGCCAAATCAATCTCCTCTCACCAATTGAATACAGGATCTCTTCATGATTTGATCTATCCATCTCACCTTCAGCATCCTTCTGTAACACCACATTTCAAAAGCTTCTATTCTCTTTCTTTCTGAGCTAGTTATTGTCCATGTTTCACTTCCATACATTGCCAAGCTCCAGACGAAAGTCTTCAAAAAAAGTTTATGTCTCCTATATTCAGATAGAAGAATTATTTTTAAGGTTACCTTGCTCATAAAGTCTCTTGTGGGTTACCTATATTGCATGATACTTTTTAAAAGTTTTTAAAAGTAAATTAGGAGAAAGAAGAATATTGATGTAAGCAAACCAGTTTTTAATATATCTGCTTTAAGAAAAAATGTGGATATTAGGTATTCTGCACTGCAATAATCTATGTAAATGAAAAAACATTACACTTTTATACTAAGAGAGAAAAAGTAGATTTGTTGAAATGCAACACTTCCAAATGTATTAGTAATAAAATGAGGTGAGGTTAGTCAGGAAAAAATCGTGAGTCAGTATAACCAGCTGTAGAGTATAAATGAAAGAAATTGAAAATAGTATTTAGAACACACTGGAATTTGGTATGTAGCAAGAATGAATGTTAAGGAGTTAAAAGTTATTATATGACAGAGTGTACAAGACAAAATTTCAGTCATGTGCATATCCAACACACCTTATCCAAAAAAGTTATTGTCATCTTATGG